>NC_135017.1:600000-900000 GCF_051020955.1 Megalopta genalis
GGGCGGTATGTTAGGGCTTATAAAGGTCACAATGAGACCTTTGTTCTGATTTCTCAACAACAGTGTTAGGGATTCCCCATCTGGGCTTCACGGCGGGGGCCAGACACGTGGGTCCTTGATGGCTAGGGGGGTGGGCCTGTCACCCCGTGGCAGAAATGTTAGTTTTCGAGCCTCGTAAAACTCATGGGCCCCGTCGACAGTTTTATGGTGGTCCTCCGTGAAGGACTTATCTCTGATTTACGACCAGGCGTTAGCGGAGTTGGGACTTGGACCACTCGGCGCGATTGCTTCCAAATGGGGTAGATTTCCAAATTTTCCCATGAGGAGGAAGCTCATCTGGAGGCGTTCGCGGTACCCTTTCCAAAGGTTCCAACCAATTAGCGTTCGTTTTTTGAGCCTGCCGTGATTGGGCAGTTTTTCCTCGCCGCCCACCCTGAAGTAAAGGTAGGGCTAACCGAGGTGACCTCGTGGATGCTACACGATTGTTCGACAGTCCTAAGCTGTCCATCCACCCTGATCCATCGTCAGTGGATACAGAGGTCTCCCGGGAAGCCAATTGTTGCAGCGCCCGGTTAGCTAAAAAATAGAATCTTAGTCGGCACACAAAGCGTGCAAGTTACAACAAAGCTCGAACGATCGCAAGATCAACCACGAGCAATAACAACAACCGAAATCGAGGCAGTCCTAAATTCACGTCCCTTGACACCCCTTTCTTCTGACCCTAATGACCTATCCGCCCTGACTCCCGGTCATTTTTTAATTGGCGGTATAATGACGAGCGTACCAGAAGCCGATTTCACCAAAACAGTTACCAATCGGCTGTCCACCTGGCAACACATCCAAAAGATTAAACAGGACTTTTGGAGCCGGTGGCACAAGGAATATATTAACCACCTAAATGTACGAGCAAAATGGACAAGGGGCTCGCATTACATCAAGGAAGGGACGATTGTCGTGTTAAGGGACAACAACTTGCCACCGCTACAATGGACTCTTGGAAGGGTCGTCGAAGTTCACCCAGGCAAGGACGACGTAATACGCGCGGTAACTGTGCGCACAGCTAACGCCGCGTACAAGCGCAACATTCGACACCTCGCACCTTTACCGATCGAACCCGAAAAATCTTAATTTTAATCTTTGATCTTTCGTTTGTACAGCGTTTCGTTTGTTATCAGTGTTATTTGTATGTTTGCCGTCCTAGTAGGTCAGTTTTATGACAGACCCTTTACGCGTTTTAAGAATGTTTCGTATTTTCTTCTTTTGCATCATTGTATATCGATTTTCGAATTTTTCGTTTTAATTTACGCCTATGTTATGTTATGTTCCTTTCTATGTGATTTTGAACTACTTGTGTATAGTTCAACGGAGGGAGCATGTACGGTCCCGAAAGGACACATGTTGCTGTCCCCACGAACGACCAGCGGCCAAGGGTCCGCATCCCTTGCGCCGCACGTGCGACCACTCGAGATACTCTCGACCTCGGGTTTCGAGAAAGCGGTCGCCCCCTTGAGCCATCGGGACCGTCGCCAGGCCAAGGGCCATAAATCCACATCGGGCCGTTCGGGCCCACGTCGTCATGCTGTTTCGGGGTAACGTCTCGCTCCGGAATTCTCAGCCGTTTTCGGCACGTTTTGGGGGTTTCCCAACATTGACTTGAGGGTGGGCTCGCGTCCTCCGCCGAAGAGGGGATCTAACGAGAAAATTCTCCTCCCTCAAGTCAATCGGCGAATGGGGATGACGTTTCCCCCAAACGGGGCCTTATCGAGACATTCCGCGAGGCGATAAAGGGACGATACTCCGACGCAGCAGGGAGACGGTAGAGACAACTGAGACGGTAGAGACAACGAGACGGTAGAGACAACGAGACGGTAGAGACAACGAGACGGTAGAGACAACGAGACGGTAGAGACAACGAGACGGTAGAGACAGCGAGACGGTAGAGACAGCGAGACGGTAGAGACAGCGAGACGGTAGAGACAGCCAGACGGTAGAGACAGCCAGACGGTAGAGACAACTGAGAAGCAGAGACAGACCACGATAGAGACACGAGAGGGACACTAATTAAGACGCGATTTCATAACCATTCGATTTGTTAAACCGACCAACTCCCAACCACGGATCCTTTGAAACAGTCGCCCAAAGTTAAATCGGCCGGCGACAAGTGCAGGATAAAACATTATTCAATAAATTTGTTATTGTTGAATCTAAGAAGTTTTTAATATCCTCGGCACGACACATAACACCCGTTATAAAGCAAAACAAGACAAGAAAAATAGAATCCAAAGCCTCTATAATGAGGGAGACTTGGTACTTTTACACGACGACCACAGATCACCCGAATGGCACGGCCCATGATGTCTGTTCCGTTACGTAGGACCTCCCGTAGACCTCTCTCTCTCTCTCTCTCTCGTGAAGGTTTATGGCACGGACAAGCGTGGGTCATCTGAGACGGAAATCTTTTTTGCAGCTGCCGAACATCTGGGCAGTGTCTTCCGACTTTTCTAATGATCGCGACACGTCGTAAATCCGAAAGGCCCGAAAAATAATGCCGCAATAACACTTGAGATTTTTGAACTCGTCTTGGGAAAGTTAGTCCCAACCGCCGCGGAGATGACATCTCAAGACCCAGAGGACCTCCCGACCACGCAATTACGTGTCGCACCCCTCTCCTAGACAAGGCCCGTGCAGGACGGTACGAGAGGGTGGTGACAAAACGTTTGGAGGACGCTGATCGGAAAATCATAATATTCGAGATCAGTGCATCCCGGCATGGAGGTGGAGGTTCCTTCAGGAATCTCAAGTGGGGAAAAATGCATAAAAAACGCGAGCAATCGAGGCGCGTTATTATTATAGTCACACTCACAAACATATATTCTCGATTCGGAGTCTCACTCGTGCGTTTCAAACAGTCTCAATCATTCGGAGACTCAATCGTTCGTTCATTCGAAATCGGTCAATATCGGACCGATAACCAGTGTAAACCGACGCGTCTTCAAACAGTGAAGCCCGGGCCTTACAACCCCGGTAGGGTTGACGTTCGATCCCCGCGCGTCAAAAAGGCGTCGTAAAAGCACGGCGTTACAATGTCCTATCCTCGAAAATCGCAAGCCTAACTATTTAACAGAAATTAACGATTCCAAAACCCTTTTAGCACACGGAAATAGACTGAAACCATACCATTTACCTTCCAGGCATCTGAAGGATTCAAACTCTGACTCCTCTCAACCATACCCAAATAATAAGTGAAAAATAACATTTTCATTAACCCTAGCGACATCCGCGACGACCTAACCAAAGTTTTGAAACTAATGGACAATTATCGAAGAAATTTGCAAAGAATGTAACCATCAGAATCTAGCTCTTTTGTCAGGAAAATTTAGACGGCTTAACTACAAATATAACAAGCTTAGCTCCAGCCTATATCATCGGACCAAACGAGGAATATTGAATATCATAGGCTCAGCTTCCAAGGCATTATTTGGTACCTTAGACAAAGACGATCTAAAGCTCATAAACCAAAATATCGACAAACTGTACGACGAAGACACCAAACTTTCGAAAATAGTTCAGAGAACCAAACCATTATGTTTAGGTCAATTTTGAATAGCAAAACTTTGCCTCAATTCCTAGATCAACAGAAACTGTGTAGACAAAGAATTAATGACAATTGCTTATGCTCATAAAGATGGTAATAATGGATGTCCAAGAAAATGCTAACAGTCTGCAAGAGACTATTACACTAGGCAAACATGGAATAATTTGTCAAGATATAATAGAATCAAAACAATTTATTGATGCCTTCGAACATCTTTTGAAGGAGGGTTCTCTCCTTTCACACATAACCCCCCAATTACTTGAGCTTACGTTAGTAAATGATAAGATCATATATATACTATTGTTATTCCCCTATTAGAAGACGATGAATGGACTCGTATAAAATTGTACTTCATTCCCTACCGGAAGGGTTTAACTTTCATCGCACCTATACTGAAACATGAACATATATTACAACTCAAAGGTCAATTTATTGCTGTAGATCTGACATACTTAAATCATTATTATAGAAGCACTTCACTCGCAAAAATTTGTAAACGTACGCAACCGACACAGCACACAAATTACATGGACTGTAAAGACCAAGATGGTCCCTTTTCCGCATTTAAAATCCACGATTTAACGTTTATACTGATGTCCGCGCCTAATACCTACATCATTATACCAGAAAAATCCATCACTGTGGACATTTTTTGTAAGGAGAACAGTAGAATCATAATCGACCAACCAGTTTAATTCAGTAGTAATTCCGATTGTACTTTTCTCTATAACAATAATATATTATGAAAATTGGACGTATGAAACCGATATAGCGATTTTCAATTATAGTATTCCAGATGCAGCATTAGAGAAGCTTAACCAATTACCATTAGTGCCGCGAGTTATTCCAAATTTCAATCGATACATAACCAATTTAAACGACATGGAAAGAACCCTCGTAAGCGTTTCACAACGCGACACCGAATTAAAACCACCCAAGAAATAGCCGTATCAATTGTAACGTATCTTGGATACGCCGCGTTGGGTCTCTTAATAATTTACTTATTGTACAAACTTGGAATTTGCTCTTGTTTATCAAGACTCGTTGTTTGTGATTTGTTGTCAAGAAAACATACAAACAGTTGGAGCCACACAATACGAAACCGTTAGATACGCAACAAACCCCAGGAGCCCACCAGCAGGGATCCAAGAAATACCGACAGTTCCTGAAATTCCGAGGAATCACCGATAGTGATTCAGGGTTCAACCTCGAACTACCGCATGGCCTTTAAACATGGCCTTTAACCTCAAGCTTCTTGCATCCCCTACCCTGATTTGTCTTCAAGTATATAAGACCCCAAAACACACAATAAAGCAGAGTCATTTTTAACAAGAAACCTGCACGCCTTAATTTCGCTCTCTGAACCCACGCCTTAGCGTTCGCGTACGCTACAAGTGTAATTTCGAATGTCGCGTTCCGTGACACATGCGTGCCGACAAATATTTTGTCGAATTTTCGTGCTGGATAAAGAACTTCTCGCAAAAATACAAAAATATTGCTGAGGAACTACGCAGGTTGGCACTTTTTTAAACTTTGACATTAATTTGTAGCTATTTAGGATCAAAAGCAATTAATAAATTGTATGCCACTATATTCGGAACTCTCTTCTTAATTTTAAGACCGATTAGAGCTTTCTAACGTTTTTACTTACCATGCAATACCTCATTTTCGTCGAAAATTGTAGGATTTTACAAAATGTTCCGCGTTAAAAGTATATAGAAGCTATCTATAGTAATAAAGCATACGCGGCTCGACCGCTCGACCCAACACCGTCCCTACCATACAATAGATTCCGAAAATTACCAAACGACCCCATCTGTACTGCAAGCGTCTTTCCACAAACAAATAAGCGACCGTAGCAATAGTATCCAATTATCCGAAAAGCCGCTATTTCCTGCCTGTAATATTTCCTTCAACGCTGCCTACATCTGGTCGCCAAAATTCTCTCACTGTCACGTATTCCCGTTACCTTCTGCACAACACCAATTACCCAAGGCAATATCTTTTTCCCCAGTCTTATTACCTGCGACGGTCAACCTTCGAGACACGCGGATTCTTCGCGAGATTCACTCACAGGTACGATTCATATCTGCAAGTGACTGTTAGTTCGGGGCGGTCACCTTTTCCTTGCTCACAATTTTTTAACCGATCACTCAAAACGACCGCTTCCCTTTCTAGATCCGAAAAACTTGAAAAAAACATTGAATCCGAGTGTCTCATTGAAAACTTCACACTCCTAACGAATCTTCTTAAATAGCAAAACAGACTACTAACAAGAAACCAACGCGTAAAGACTTCTCACCATCAACTCAATTCATTCTAAGCCAAGTACAGTTAGTTATCCTAGCGTTAAAAATTGTTATGTTATGTTAAAATATAGTGTTATTGATATCAGCCAGTGTTAAAACCATTCTCTATCAACCTACCATCCGTATCACTCGAAAGAGTCATAGGGAATCGCGCAGACTCGGTGTCGTATACGATTGAATCGGAGACTTACGACCTCCGTAGATCTAACAGTTTCACTGTTCGATCTCACCGGGAAAACGTGAAAAAGCACAAAAGCTCGTTTTTTTTTCGGAAATTGAGGGTGATGGAGCAATTTGGTTTTCGGATTCTTGTTCGCAGAGTGAAGCTCTATAAGAATTCCATCGTGAATATCGGAAATCAAAATTCGTGTCGGACAGTGCAATCGCAGGCAGCGTTCGATATTGGCCGAAGACTATGACAAGGGTGAACGACGGGTAGTAGCTAGTCCGAATGAGACGGACATTTTTCTATATAGTATCATTATTCCCCCTCACTCATCGCGCTGCTACCTATCGTTGATCTTTGTCATCGCCTTCTTTCAATCGCTGCCTGCGATCATAGGAGGAAAGCCGGACAGAAGCCGAAGTTTATTCGCACGCGACCTCCGATAACGCGTGAGGAGGAGCGACAAAGACAAAAAAGCTCAATTGGAGAATACGAACCGATAGTTGGGTCTTCGAGCTGTTTGGGCATCGGTCGAAGCCAAAACCCAAGCGATCACTGCGTTGGTAGGCGGCACTCTCATTTCCACGGTGATAACAAATTACCGATTGGCCATCGTATGGAAAACGTGTGCTGGGGGGGGGGGGGGGATCAGCGAGACAGTTCATAACCTGCGAAAGAAAAGTTAAATCATGAAACAGTTCGAAGTGTAGATTAATTAAAAAATTTAAAACCAAGGTAAATCCAGCAACGACTCATTCGTAGTTATCCAAGCACGGGCAACAATCGACCGGAAGTAGTCGTAAGTACATCTATAGTGAGCAAAAGAAATCGCGCTCAATGTAATTTTGAGGAGATAGTTTCGTTCATTACATTGCGGACGATCTACATACAGCGCGAGCATCGCGATAAGGCCATATTATTGCATGGTTCACGAATGCTTTCAGAAGTAAAAAAAATGTCGAAATATTTGATAAAGTAAAAGAAGACACTGGACAAAGTGTGCCTAATTGGAAAAATGAACAGAGAAGGGCAGTGTCACCGCGAACTGTTGGACATGCAGCGGTAAGTACATGTTACGAGTGTTGCTCGGTCGTGCACGACTATTAAATATATCCAGATAAAGACAAAGGTTTAAAATATTTTAGATGCACGTGTGACGCATCTAGCCAAATCATCTGTGACGTCATGCCAAATCCGCACATCATACCTTTCTCGTCTACCCGGCCCTTTGAACCCGATAACCTCTCATCCTTAAACCATGACTAATCCCTCTCAGACCACCAAAAATAGCACGATAAAACAAACTTGTAGTACTATATAAGGACCCTCTGTACAAAATAAAAGTAGTCTACATTTTTACGTCGAGTCGACCTTGTCTTTACTCTATCCGATCCTTGATCCAACTACGTTATTGTTTTCTTCAATAATTGTTCTTACGGTTACTTCCCACGATATAGTGTTTAGTGTAAACAGTACGTCTATACTATAGCCTCTCTCTGTTATATATACTACGGCCAGAGCGAGTCAGTTGGTTCATACCAAATTCAACTTGTCCGGTTCGCAGTCTCGTGACACACGCATAGTATTATACTAATACTATTCATTCGACCGATAAAGTCGCGCTTAAGATTAACGGTTTACCTATGCGTTGTTAAAGAAAGGGAGCGAAATAAACGTAACAAAACTCCGACGTCTACAATCAAATAGGAGGTCCGAAGTTATATACAAAACGGTTCGGAATTTACAGGATTAGTAAATTAAAACGTCGATGAAAACAACGAGTATAAAACGAACGTACATATTTGTGGTAAGTCGATCGGATATGCATGACGAAGTTCTTAGAATGAGAGTTGTTAAAAACGTTCGCATATGCAAAGGACAGATGTATAACGACGCCGGTCATTGCGAGTATCTCGCTTGTTTTTGACAATAGGAAGCAAAACTAGGTCATCCCTTTGAAAAGACAAATTTAACCCTAAGCGAGTTATTCAGGTGTCTCGTTTCAAATGTACCACACTGTAGAGACGAATGAGATCGACGTTAATAGCTAGATCGTTACAGATTTATTAAAGCCGGATAAGGTTTTCGTTTTTGATACAGCCCAAGGTCGAAAAAAAAATAGTTTTCAGAGTTGAAGGGCTAAAGGAGCCAGTGCTTCGTCAGCACCTCTCCTGAAGAGATAACGGAAAAATTTTAGAGTTCATTTGTTAGGTGTTAAATTTAAATTATTTGTAGATTGTCAAGCATTTCAAAAGACGCTTAAAAAGAAAGATCTATCACCGAGGGTCGC
The DNA here is from genome assembly GCF_051020955.1 of Megalopta genalis. Classification (NCBI taxonomy): domain Eukaryota; kingdom Metazoa; phylum Arthropoda; class Insecta; order Hymenoptera; family Halictidae; genus Megalopta; species Megalopta genalis. Next base: position 608,361 of record NC_135017.1, read on the forward strand.
AAGGTGGGCGCTATCGTTGGAAGAACTCGATTTTGAAATTGAGCACCGCGCGGGGAAAAAGTTAAGACACGCGGATGCGCTCAGCCGTTCTCAGTTATGTGTGTACCGAAGATACATTGTCATAAAATATCAGTAAAAGCAAGAAGAGGAGAAATAATAAAAAATAAATAATAAAAATGCAATAGTCGTACCGATAAGCATGCAAGCCAATATAATTAAAAAGATACGCAAGAGAATCGGCATTTTTCCGTGCATAAAGTAGCTGTGAGAATGAAGGAGAAATTCTACATACTATGTATAATTTCTCCCTAATTCGCGATGGGCTTGTATACAAAAATGTACAATTTGGGAAGATTTTTATAGTTATCAATTGTCAACAACTATAAAAACGAGCCGTAAGGCTCGAATAATCGTATCTCCTCATCCCAAATGGTCCCTTTTTTGTTTAAAATCTGTGGGCCAATTGGAGAGAATTTAATATAAATTGCAAAGAAACTATATGAGAAAATCAGAAGAAGAATTGGATGATTCGGTAAAATTATCTGGAGAAGCAGGTAAAGACATCGGGATCTGAGCAGATATTACGAATGATATAACGAACGTTATAACAAATGTCGAATAAAAAAATTACCTTATTTACCAGCAAAAATATCTCTTTCTTGACTTCGTTCATAGAGGTTGACACACTTCCTTGGGTTAACACACTTATTTTCCGTTAGACACTGGTACGTTTTAGAAATCTTAGCGACCCGTACGGTTCGGTATTCGAACGAATACTGATTCTCAATCTACCCATTTCCTAAGGGTAGGAAAAAGAGAGAGGGTAGGAGAAAAATGTAGGAGGGGGAAAGTGAAAGTTGGGAGCGGAGGGGATGATTCATGGTCTGCTCTTGACGGTCAGGTTCGCTATGGTGGGTCAAGGGATTCCCACCCTTATGTCGAAAAGGTGCAGATACAGGTATAGGCGTAGACGTACATTGGGGAGCAAAGCTGAGTCAAAACATTTAAAATGGTATAATTTTTTTAAAACTGTTCTGAATAACTTGAATTTTTCTGTCAATATTAGAGGGCAACAATACCTTTCTTCTTAATTTTGCTATTACTTGGAATAAAAAGAAAATGAAAAACTCTCGTTTTTCATAGTTTTGTCTGAGCCTATAATAAAAATTTAAAAAATGCATTTCGTACTTTTGGATAGCTTATGTATATGTTGAAAATTTTACTGAAAAATCTCGTCATTTTTAGATCAGTTTTAAAAAAGTTATACCGTTTTAAAGGTATTGAATCTGTTTCGCTCCCTCTGTATGCTTATAATCCATAAAACAGAAAATGGAGAGACGTTATGAAATAATATACATTGTTTTTCAAAATTCTCTTTAAAATATTAGTTCCGCGCGCGCGTTAGTTCCTGTCAAGCGGCTTGCATTGCAACGATTTACATCAGAGTACGGAGTTAATCAGAATGGCATCTGAAATAAATTATTTATTATTCGGCGATCAAAAAAACTTTGTTATTTAATGGTGTTAATCTGTATTATTTGGGAAATTTATTATAAATAAAAAAAATTATGACTGGAATACAAAGATGAATCGATTTGTACATAAACAATGTACAGTTATGTTAAAAAAGTTGCAACGATATTGTATTTTTGTTGAATGAAAAAATCTTTTATCAACATTCAGTATTGTCATTTTTTGGAAACTGTGTACTGATTAATTTTCATTCGATACATTGTTTCGTTAAGAAATAACACACATTCTAACATAATACATACATAACTGACACGTATTTGAACATAATACATAAACAAGTAACAAATATTTCAATGTAATAGGTTAATAAATAATAAGAAATTACGTACGAAAATATTTGAAAAAATCAGACATATCAATAACATATAGTGCTCCTGAGATATTTACAAGTATTCAATTTGGAAGCTTTCCGGATGTGCTTCAATCTATTGTTAACATACACACATAGAGAAGGTTACCAAATTTTGCTAAAACTTTGTAAACTTTTTCTGTACAATCGTTTAAATGGGATGTGTTCTAAATTATTTTTTCACTAGGTGATGAACAAATCCATTTCTCAAGAATGCCCCGATTTTTTTCTCGGACGCGCTTCTAAAAACCATGATCACAATTACAAATGCAGGCCTCTGCAAGAAAATGTTGTACAATAATGTCGAGGTCTGTTCAAGAAATAGTTTTCCGTTGAGATCCAAGGATATGTTTTACCTTTTTTGAGAAATGTTACGTTCAAGTGTAACTTCGTGGTGGATGTGTATCTTCGAGACAATAAAACTGAATAAACAATAAGTAATTAAATCACTTCACAATCAAAGTAACAGGTGTTTAGTACCTTCAATTGAATAATCTATTCATATTTACAATCATTGCCGCGTACTTGGAATAACTCGATGTCAGAAACATTGCTATGTAACAGGCAAATGTTTGAGGAAGTAAAGGCAACTAAACGAAAGATTTTTATTTTTTTGTCATTCCAGGGAATAGCAAAATTTAAAAACAAATCATTTCAGTCATCGTCTAGTAGACTAGTCCCTCTATCATCTAAAAAAAAAATCGTCTCATTCAGTTCGATTTAAAAATAGTTATTGCGTTTTAAAAGGTATGCGAACACTTTTGTAGGACACTGTAACAGACTATAGAAAATCTATCACCACGGATAAGTTACAAACAAATGTTTGTTTTTTCGTGGATCTATAAATTAACATCGAATGAATTGAAGAATGAATTGAAAAATGAATTGAAGCACTATAAAGCACTCAATTCGATGGTCGCAGGTTGAAAGATTATCTGAGCACTAGACTAGCGTGGGCTGGAGTCTACTGTAGTTTACTGACTAACTGAATAGTAGACTAATGTGAGCTGGAGTCTACTAAAGTTGAAGAGTTATGCTACGCGCTGCGTTTCTGGATCAGGGGAAGGTGGCATGCGGGCATACGAACAGTTGTCACGAAGATGGGGATGGATTAGGGTTTATTTCATATATTGTTTATTAATTTATTATCAAAATAAAAATAGATTAAATTCTGGGACTCTAACAATTTTAAGTAATCGGGTAGGTGATGTAGGAATTTTAATATTGATTGGTATTAGTTCTATTTATGGTTCTTGACATTTATTATTGTATAGGTTAAGATTTTTATGTTTATTTATATTATTATTAGTAATTATATATTACTAAATGAGCTCAACTACCATTTTCTTCTTGGTTACCCGCAGCAATAACTGCACCTACTCCTATTTCATCATTAGTTCATTCATCAACATTAGTTATAGCTGGGGTATATTTATTTATTCGTTTTAATAGATTTTTTTGTAATAATGATAATTTATTAAGACATGTATTTATAATTTTTAGTTTTACAATTAAATTATCATATTAAAATTATTCATTATAATATAATAAACTAAGAAGTCCTCCTCGTCCGCTTCGTCCTCCTCGTCATCCTAGTCTTTCTCCCTCATGCTCATTTCGGTTTCCCCTTTTTCGGGTGCCATATATTTCTTCTGTTTTTTCAGTTCTCTCTGTAACGTAAAAGTATCTATTACTATTATAATTTATTATTATACGCCGAAAGTATTTTTCATTTATTATTTTACATTTACTTACGTTGGCAGCAACTAAATCCACCCTCGAGGGTTTTGTCATCCCCCGAGCCAATTTAGCCAGAACTGTCTTTATACTCGCCTGTAACATAGACGCGTAGAATTAGAAGTATATATATTAAAAATATACATTTCATCGTACATATATATTGCATATACTTACAGAGCTATTTCTTTCGCTCTGGCCAAATGGGAGGTGGTTTCCACCTCCGCTGCACGGCGTTCCTGCAAACGCCGTTGCTGGCGGTCGCTGCTGCTGTGGCGGAGTGTTGCTTCCTTCAGAAATTTTCACCTGTTGCATCTTTGTTTGTATATGATATTCCATGTTTCTAAAGAAAAAAAATCATATTATTAAAATAAATTGCTACAATTACTAGAACAAATTTCTACATTTTATCGCGTTATAAATTCGAAATAATACTCAAAGTTAAAAATTTTACATTTACTCACATTGGCAGCCATCAAAGCGACCCTCGAGGGCTTTGTGGTCCTCCGAGCTAATTTGTGCCGGCATTGCGCCCGGACGCTTGAAGTGTGTTAATTATTTGCGTGCTAATTACAATTGGTTTCTTGTACTCAGTTTCTGTGGTCTTTCGGATACTCATGTATCTAATGTAGCGGCTGCCCAATATTTCGGGCGACATACGATGGACGTAGAATCGCGACAATTTCGATTTCATTTCATTCTGCCAAAATGTGTCGTCTTTGCTTACTTTTATGGTTTTCATACCCTTTGGTGTCCACAAACAAAACAGACAATATTGTCGACCTGTTATGTGCAGTTGTCCCTGCACTTGGTAAAAATAGTGATGGGTTTTGCGTAATGCAGTACCTGCATCATCTTCAAATATTCTTCGTACGGGTTGAATATTTTTTATCGCTTCTTCTGGCGAGAACTTTTCTGCCGTCATCGGGCATTTAATTTCCACGATACCGTCGTCGTCAATTATGCCGTCCGGAGTTGCCCCGAAAAATGGTATCTCTGCATCAATGAAGAGACCGCATTTGCGGATTTCCACATCTTCCTCCTTCGCAAGTTGTTCGCGGGCAATATTCTCACACTGCCGACCATATTCAATGGCAGGCAGCTTCAATATGTTTGGATACAGCAGTGATTTTACCAAATTTCCACAGTTGGTTGTTTTCCTTCGCCGACACACTTTGCCAAAGTTCGACGCTGTAAGTAATTTGGATCGGTATGTATGCCACTCGTGGCTTGTATTTTGTTCCAACGTATCCCTCTCTATTTTCTTTCGATTCGTCTGCCAATCCTGCAGCATCTCCATGTGCCTTTCTTTTTCAAAGTTAAATAGATGTTGCTCCAAATCCGGTTTCTCTGCGCTACCTCCATAATCCGGGTCCGTTGTTGAACAAAACGCGTTTCGCACCTTCTTCGGAGACTTTATTTCCTTTTCCTTTTGTTTTTCATTCTTGCCTTTCCTTTTTCCTTCCATTTCTTCTACCAATTTCGGCGGCTTCATACCCTTGCCCTCCATTACCTTTGATATTACTTTATTCGTGTTGTACTGTACAACAGCAGCTGGAGTCTACTGAAGTTGAAGAGTTGAGTGTAGTAGACTAGCGAGCTGGAGTCTGCTGAGGTTGACTGAAGCAGATTGACTGCGATTCAGAACTTAGTTGAAATGGACAGCGCGTGCCTGATGAAACAGAGTCGCGGACAAGAGACCGAGCGAGAATGACTGAGTTTAACTAACACTGACTGACCGAAGACCGACGAATTACTGACAAATGACTGGCAACTGACAAAATGACAACTGAAGACTGACAACTGAAGACTGACAACTGATCACTGACAGACAAAATGACAACTGAGAAAATGACTAAGAGAAGAATCGGTTTCGAGTTTTTATACTGTTTCGTGGACAGAAGACTAGAAATTAATTGGCCAGTGACGCGATGAAAGGGGATGTAAAAGTTGAAGTGGTACGTGCTAGCGACCCTGTTATAAAAAATGCTGCCGATGAAGGTGTGCATTATTCGAAAATGCAGAAATGACTTTATTGCCGGAAAGAAGACGGCTCGAAAAAATCATAAACTTAGAAACTGCAATGAAGGCTATGGCTCTACGAAATTGAAAGTCTAACGAACGTGACCTTTTGTCGATTGCACGTCGTTCGTTGAAGGACTGTTAATTTGTCTCGCCGAGTCGAAGATTTCCCGTCAATAAATATTTTTTAGGAATAAAAGGAAAAGGTAATCCGTCCCGGAGAAAGTTAGGCGGATGCTGCACGAAAATTCCGTTGAAGGACGGAACAGTCGTATTGCCTGAAACGATACTGAAGGAGACTCTTATTAACAACGGAGCTACACGTGCATTAGTAAAGGAAAAGGTGCTGAAACGGACGAATTGTAAAGTCAATTCATTCGCCTCTACTATTAAGGGTTTGTCCGTCTCCGCTGGTTTCTATCGGTGTAACTACGCCATCGATGGATCGACGAAATTGCGGCGCAATTCTTTAGGACAATCAAGGATGAGAAGGGGCGCCCGAGGATTCGTTGTATTACAATAGCGGAGGCTCTCGAGCATTTAGGCAAACGGCACGATGCGAACAAGTTTCCCAAAGAATAACTGCAATTATTTTGTATTTGGCGCAACATAATTTAGCTTCCCGAGGAAGTTCCGATTCTTTGTACACACTGCACAATGGTAATATTTTGGGTTTAGTAATTGAAAAATTGTATTCTGTTCTAAATGGCCACTTAAACAAAACAACCATAAAAGGGCATCATTATCTATCTCATTCGATTCAAAGCGAATTAATAAATGCAATGGCAAATAAAGTAGAAAGATTAATTATCGATGCAATAAAGAGAGCAAAATACTATTCCATTTTATTGGATTGTACACAAGATATGATTCATCAAGAGCAACTATTAGTTGTCCTTCATTATGTTAACATAACAAACGATGACGCTGAAATCAAAGAACATTTTATCAAATTTGAAATGGTTCACTATACAACAGGAAAAGAACTATTCGAAACAATCATATTTATTCTGGATCGATTGGGAATAAAAATACTTGACTGTCGCGGAAAAGTATATGATAACGGTGCCAATATGAGGGAAATATATCAGGAAGTACAAGCAAATATATTACGTGCAAACCATAAAGCGTTTTATGTACCATACGGTAGTCGCAACTTGAATTTGTTACTGATTTATACGATATTTGCAGCATCAACATCGCGTTGGAATGTTTAAAACAAAAAAACATGTTGAAAAATTATCCGTAAACCTTTATCAGAAACTACGTGGGAATGCCGTTTTGATAGTGTAAGGGTTGTTCGCTTTCAAGTTCGCCAATTTCGAAATTACTTGAACGAGATTGCCAACAACTGCATTGCATCTGACAATAAATTAAAAATTAAGATTTTGTCTGTAGTGCGAAAGATAAATGAATTTGAATTTATTGCGAGTCTCGTCGCTTGGTACGAAATATTATTGAAATTTAACATCGTCAGCAAAGTATTACAAAATCAAAAGATGCAAATAGATTTGGCTACGAAGCATCTAAAAGGTCTGAACATATTCTTTGCGGAATATAGAAATTCAAGATTCAGCAAAGCCATGATCGCAGCAAATGAAATTGCAAAGGAAATAGCCATTGCGCCAGATTTCAAGTCATCATACAAGGGCAAAAAAGGAAATTGTTTGATTACGAAGGACAGGATGAATCGTCGACGATCATCGACGAAGAATACTTCGATATACATTACTCTTTAAAAATAATAGATACTGCGTTAGTATCATTTAAAAGTAGATTTGAATTACATGCAAATCATCACAATATTTTTGGTTTTCTATATACGAATGAGATTGCGAATTTAAAAGACGAATGTTTATTAAAATGTTGTCAAGATCTTTGCTTACATTTGGAAGGAGATTTCGACGGAACTGAAATGTTTGAAGAGATTACGATGTTCCGATCGATAACGCAAGCCAATTATTCTGCCCTAGATGCGATGATATACATTATAAAAAACGATCTTTCGGAAACATATCCAAATTAATTAATTGCGTTACAAACAATGTTAATTACGCCAGCAACCGTGGCTTCAGCTGAACGTAGTTTCTCGCGGTTGACTAATAAGAAACTAATAAGAAATTATCTTCGATCATCAATAAGTGTAAATGTCTGGCATTTTCGATGCTATTGAAAATGGGTACTTTGTATGTTTTACGGCCTTGTCCGTTTTTCAGGTAAGACGGCCCTTGCGGCCCATCTGCAAGGCACGTGAGCGCTAAACGCGCGTCGACTCGAGTCGAGCAAATTTTGACTCGAAAGTCCGTTACACGCGGGGTGAGAGCGAATTGGTTATTTATGACCACTAAGGATTTTCCGACCCACAGTTTGCGTGTCTTCCGCGGTTTTTTAGCTAGTCGTCTGTGAGCAGATTACGAGTACACTCGTTGTCTCTAAGCTCTTACGAGCAAGCCTGTATATTAGTTCAATAAATATACTTTTACCTAAAACTCTGCCTTTAATTATTTGCAAGCAAATAATCAACAATAAGGCAAAACCGATTTACATATTTGGCTATTCTTTCACTAGAAAGCGAAGTAGCAAACTTAACTCATTTCGATGACGCAATCAAAGACGTAATCAACATCCATTGTACTTATAATAAATTATTTCTTATTGTGAAATTTAAATATTGGATTTGAAAATGTGTATTTTGGCCCCGCGAAAAGTCTGGTCGACGCTGCCTTTAAAATCATCTTGAAATACCTGGATCGGGAAATTTCGGCTGAACAGCACTGAACTGGGGACAAATAAAGTCAGCGCATCGTTAAACGGCTCCATACCTGCGAATGCGATGCAAGGGTAAATTCGTTTCAGAATTAGCGGTGCGGACCGCGTGTATTACAAAATTAACAAAACAAAAGAGGAACCCTGGAATTGGGGATAAGAACAGGAAGAACCACGGAGGTATAGTCTGAAGCATCCGAGTTCGAAACCTTTTTTAATGGTTTTTCACTCGAAACGATAAACCTAATTGCATACCGATACTAGCTCGCTAGGTTACGGTCCAATTCTGTTCCAAAAGGTGAACGAAATTCTGAGGGTGATAGCGTATTTCAGCAGACGTTACCTCCTCGGTATAAATTTGGAAATTGTTACAGTTTGCAATGCGATTAAAACGACCGATACAAAAAAGGATCTTGTACCTAGGATATAGCTGAATGATGGGTCTTTCTACAAGATTTATATATAATCTTATTTTATATATATAATTTATATATATATTTATAATTATTTACAATATCAATGCAGTTTTTTAATGTATACGTAAAATCGTTATAATACTTGTGGGGGAATAGATTACTTTAGTATCCCTGTGTGGATTCGAATCAAGCTAAACTAAACTAAATTCGAATCATTTTCAATTTCAGATTCAGATCATCAAATTCACAGATTTTGAATTAATAATGGTAATAGTATGTAGGAAATTGCGAAGTGATTCAGGTCGGTTATTAGTATATCGCAGTTGATTTGGTTTGCTACGTCTCTATAATGATGAAAATTGTCGTGTCGATTATGATAAAATATTCGAACGTATTGTTCTCAAATATCGGTTCCCTAGGATGTGGATAATTTGTAAAGATATATAGTGTATCTCAGTTATTTTTCAAGATATCGAAAAACTTTACAGACATAAGATTTTCTGCTCAGAGAGGTTTATAATCTGAACGTAATAATCTTTCGCGCAGCTGGAGAATTTTTGGAGATTTCAAGGTCATCTTCACTTTTTTTTTTAGATATAATCATACAGTTTTTTAAACATTAGTTGATGCAGCTCTACGGTTTCTATAAAAAGGTATTGGCCTATTTATGCCCAAAAGTTAGCAGATATTCATTTACATCATTCAATTAGCAGATATTTATTTTTCGATAAATATACATTTACGAATCGTGAAAACCTTAATATACATAATTTGAATTTTTTGACACGGCGAAATCGATAAAATTAAAGCTAAAATATTTACTAATCTAATAAATTTTCGACACACATAAATTAATACTTCTACCTAGATAATGTTGAGCTGCATCAACTAATGTTTAAACAAGTACACGATTATAACTAGAAAGATAAAGTTCACATTATACACCTCTATGAACTAAAAAACTTTTGTTAATAAAGATTTTCGTTACTTCCAAAAATAACAAAGTTATTTAGGTGAACTCCTTTAGCTGAGACATTCTGCATATTGATCATTGTATTACATTACGAGGCCGAGACAAGGATATTTTCATGCCATCCCAAAGAAATCGATACCGTTTGACGCAATTCACTGCGATTGTGTCGGCCAGTTTGAAACAAATAAAGAAGGCTAGCAACATATTTTATTAATTAGTGGCGCGTTCACGAATTATTTACAATTAATACCATTAAAATCATTCAGCAGTACCGAAATATATTGCAAGTATTGAATAAATGGGAACCACTAGATGCATCACGAGCAAACGGACAGGTAGAAAGGTACCGTGGAAAGTCTTTCAACCTCGAAAACGAAGAGAGGTGTAGAATAGGCTGGATGGATTAGGCTAGCTTTAATTTTATGACAGGATCATTTATGGTAGGGTCATGGATTCGCAAAACCTCATAATACAGATCCTAGATAATGACGGGCATCTCGAAATTATGCGGGTACTTCATTCGCAGGTAGTACCGTTTCCTTAATGAATAGGGATAATTTTATTGAGGGATCTAACTACGGAGTGTGGGGAAGGCAGAGATGTCTTTTCGTAAGAGAACTGTGACTGACCGTCCAGCACTTGCATTTGCTCAGAAATTTTCTAACAAACTAGAAACTGTTATCTCAAATGTAGCTTACGGTTTTCGAACATTTTCATAATTGAGGAAATGATCGTCGTTTCAAGACGTTAGCAAATATGCTGGATTGTGTGGTCAAGTATCCTATGGAGCGAAAAGTGCAAGTCGAATATCGCGCCGAGTGTTTCAGATAGAGCATCAAGCAGACGGACGCGCGAATAGAGTGAGATCGCAAGCATGATAAAGTGAGTTAAGTTACATTGGTTAAATTGTGTGACTTGTTTCGCTTGCGGTTGTGCAGATGTCGTGCTCTTTTGCTCCTTCGGCACTTCCTCTTTTTGTCTAAACTGCGAGGAATGCATTGCTTAGCTGTGAATCGTCAACCAATCAGGGAAAAGCGGTTCTTATCTCTTCATATCGCTCGATATGACGAAGCACTCTACTGTAACACCCACCTACTGCCCAACCACCACTCACACCCACCACACATCGTTATGTACCAATCGTAGTTTAGCAAGTTTTTGATTTGTCGCCACACCGCACCAATCATCGTTTGCCCTTTTTCTGATTCGCCAACGCGATAGCGCACAGTGATGCGACGGCGCGCATCGGGACAAAAATCATAACTTCTAAACTAATTTATTTTCGATCCAAGTATGTCGATAATTTTTTAAAGGGAATGCGAAGATAAATCGATTTGTACATATATAATACATATTTTTGTTGTAATAAATAAAATATTTTATCATCATTTAGTATTGTAATTTTTTAGAAACTGTATTGATTAATTTTCTTTCGTAATATTTTTTATTTAGAATTACTGGGAATCAGTACTTTAAGTATGTATGCGGAACAAAATCTGATATGCAATATAAACACATTATAATGTATACAAATATGTAATACATATTCCAACATAATACATAAACAAATATGTAGTACATATATCAACATAATAAATAAACAAGGAACATGCATTCTGACATAATACATACATTACTGACACACATATGAACATAATACATAGACAAGTAACAAATATTTCAATGTAACAGATTAATAGATAATAAGAAATTATGTACAAAAATGTTTGCAAAAATCAGACATCAATAGCGTATTGTTCATAAGATATTTATAAGTATACAATCTGGAAGCTTTCCTGATGTGCTTTAATCTATTGTTAATGTACACACATAGAAGGTTGCCAAATTTTTCTAAATCTTTGCAAATTTTTTCTGTGCAATCGTTTAAATGTGATATGTTCTAAATTATTTTTTCACTATGTGACGAACAAATCATAATTCAATAAAATGTCAAATTCTGAAGAAAGTAACGGCTTTTCAAAAACATTAGTTGGTATTATTTGACAAACAAACGGGGTCGAAAGGGAATTTCCTGATTCTTTTCAGCTTTCAATTCGTAGTGTTAACACAGTTTTCAAAAAGTATAACTGTATTGTTTAAGACGTCCCATTTTAAATAATAATGTTTTACACTTGCTCTATCATTAATTTCAAGGCGCAAGCATAATTTACTAAGTATGATCTAGCTATACGAGCATAATAAGCATTTGTTTAACTTTTAGTTCATATAACACTGTCCGACAAAATCAAACTTTTTTTCTGGGTTTCTATAGCCACTATGAAATTCTTGTAGAGCTTCACTCCCTGAACGAGAATCCGAAAACCGAATTGCTCCATCACCCTCAGTTTTTTAAATAAACGAACTTTTGTAAGAACCCAAAATTTTCGACAAAAATGAGGTATTGCATGAAAAGTATAAACGTTAGAAGGTTCTTATTGGTGTTAAAAGATAGAGGAGAGTTTCCCGAATATAGTGGCATGCAATTTATTAATTGTTTTTGATCCTAAATAGCAATAAATTAATGTGAAAGTTTAAAAAAGTGTCGACGTGAGCAGTTTCTGCGCAATATTTTTGTATCTTTACGAAAAGTTTTTTGTTCAGCACGAAAACTCTACCCAGAATCGGATTCTGTAGACATTTTTGAAGAAGGAACGGCCCGGTAAAAGTGTCGGAACGATGTACATTTCGAGTGGATCGAGAAAATGTTCGTCGGCAACATGTGCACGACGTTTTGCCGCCATGTCCTTCGCTGCTCGCTTCTCTCTGTCCGGCAGGGTCGAAGCTATGCGTAATCAACACCGATGGAGGGATCCAATGGGGCATCCACTTTTCGTAAATAATATTTGAATTTTTTTTAGTATTTCAATGTTTTGTTTTTTTTTACATATTTCTGTGAATAATAATCACCAAACTGTGATATATTTCACACAAAAAATCACACCAGAGTATTTGGAGTTGGTAACGAAAGTATTCTAACACTAGCATAATTTTGACTTCTACGCCATATAAGTAAATAAATATTTAAATATATATTTAACGATATGTTTCAAGAAGTTTAACGTTTTGAAAATGATTATTTATTATTTTTTTTATTTATATATTTTTTTATTTTTATAATTTAAATATAAATTATCGTTATAATTTTAATGATAAATGTATACATGATATACTTGTAATTCGAACAAATTCAGAATAAAATGAATATTTTTTGTTCATTATTTTTCTTTTATTATTTCTCCATTTTTAATTTATGATTCACAGTTTGGCGATTATTATCCATAAAAATATGTAAAAGAAGACAGCACATTGAAGTACTAAAAAAAAATGGCACGCCCCACACGCTAAGTGGGTGCCCCATTGGATCCCTCCATCGTTGTTGATCACCCATAGCTTCGGCCCTGTCGGACAGAGAGAAGCGAGCAGCGAAGCACATGGCGGCAAAACGTCGTGTACATGTTGCCGACGAACATTTTCTCGACCTACTCGAAATGTACATCGTTCCGACACTTCTATCGGGCCGTTTCTTCTTCATAAATGTCTACAGAATCCGATCCTGCGTAGAGTTTTCGTGCTGAACAAAAAACTTTTCGTAAAAATACAAAAATATTACGCAGAAACTGCTCACGTCGACACTTTTTTAAACTTTGACATCAATTTGTTGCTATTTAGGACCAAAAACAATTAATAAATTGCATGCCACTATATTCGGGAAACTCTCCTCTATCTTTTAACACCAATTAGAACTTTCTAACGTTTGTACTTTTCATGCAATACCTCATTTTTGTCGAAAATTTTGGGTTCTTACAAAAGTTCGTTTATTTAAAAAACTGAGGGTGATGGAGCAATTCGGTTTTCGGATTCTTGTTCAGGGAGTGAAGCTCTACAAGAATTTCATAGTGGCTATAGAAACCCAAAAATCGTGTCGGACAGTGTAATTAAACGGCGCATGTTATTTTGTTGCAAATTTATAAATCAGACAATCATTTCGATACGGAGGGTATATAAACTACAAAAATAAAAATTTCATCTAGGATGACGTTTCACTGGTTTCCTAAAATTTTTAAGTTAATATTAATATGAAAAATATATTTATATTTTTACAAAAATATATCGTATTTGGTCTTGTTTTAATCAGAAAAAGCTTACGATTACATTAGAAAAAGTCCCATTAAGAAATAGTAAAAAATAAAGAAGTTACGCATTGCGTTATTATCTACCCTTCATTTACTGTCCTTTTCTATGTTTGGATAAGATAAAATTGAACTCCTTATTCCCGAGGTAATCGGTTCTGCCTGACACCATGCTCGCACGTCTAGTGTGAATACTCTCAATCGAGGACGCTGCCAGCACAAGCCGAGCCTGACACGTATTATTTTAAACCTCTTGGAGATTTTTTGAGTAGTTCATTAAGAGGGCCGTAACGGATCGTCCCGCTGCAGTTGTGCGAACGGACATTAGACAAACCAAATTAGAAATATTTTCGACCGGCAGGTGGCACACGCATATGTTTCTGTGATCACGGGTATCGGTAAAAATGTAACGGAAGAGAGAAAGCAAGCTAAAAGAGAAGGATAGCGACTAAACATGGTTGCCACATTTCATTCCTCGCCGCAATGTTGCCATGTCGTCAAAACTGTTTCACAAACTGAGTTTCATGAAACTGATTCCTGCTTCATGAGCCCGTTCTACCGCGCGCTAGGTTTCTGGATCAGGGGAAGGTGGCGTGAGGGGCAATCGTGAGCGGCGCGGCAGTTGCAGCAAGAACGCTCGTCGGATATTGTAAATATCTCAACAATAATAAAGAAATGGACATTTCTACAACCGAAGCCCCCCAGCTTAGACTTTTCTGAATCGAAATATCCAACTCCCGAACTGCTCACTCGAATATTAATTTTTAATATTGCATGAAAGTTTGGATAAGAAATTTAAATTAAATGATGGAATCAGTGCGCCAGCACCAACGGTTGAACTGCTGTTGTTCGTTAATTTTAAGAATTTGTAGGGGCTGCAGTTATCTCGATGGTAAATTTTAATAATTATCTAGGTTGAATAAATTTATGTGAACCGTACAAATCGCCCGTCACTTTCATTATAAATGGAATAAGTCGTAACGTTGTAAAAGTATGGGACAATGTTTTCATTAAAATTTTAGTTTAACAATAACTGTTTCATTTACATTGAAAGGATTCTGAATGAGGAAAATTTTATTATTTGCACAAATTATAAATATTATTGATTTCTTAATTTAATATATTTGAAAAAAGGAATTACATGATTATAAGTTATACTATTTATTTACGAATAAATTTAATGATTTTAAAATGTGTGTGCGTGTGTTGTAGAAGAAGAAAGTAATATTAGTATAAGTAAAAGTGATTTTTTCGTACTTTTTGTATTTGGGTTAATTAAAATAAAGTTAGTGTTTTTAATTATCTCGAAAGTAAAAGAGTTAATTTAATATTTCTGTTATGTATCATAATAATTATTAATACTGAATTGATGAGTTTATGTTGGAAGAAAATCCTAACTTTGGCATTGTTAGTTGTTACATTTTTTATTGGAATCTTCTTTTTTTCTTTTCTTTTTTACGGACATTATTATTTCATACTTTTAAATATATTTATTCATTTATCCTACATCAAATTGAATTGGTTAGTTTAGGGTATTCAATAATAATTGAAATAAATAATGGTTCATTGTCATATAAAGTATTAAAGTCGTGTAAAGAATTAAGTTTAGATTTATGATAATTGAAGATTTAAATTTTTATTAATATTAATCAGTAAAATTAAATGATTTGTATTTCATAACAATTTTATTACTTTGTTGTAATATAATTTAACTTAACTGGATAAATTTATTTTGATATTAATTCGTTGAATTTTTAGGGGCTGCAGTAATCTGGTCTGCTCCGAGGCCCGCGATTCTCTGAAGGAAAAACAAACTGATCTGTGGAAAACCACGCGACAGTCCTCGGCCACTTACCCGGCAATATATATATTTTGTCTGCGATCCAGGAAACCAAACACTATTGGGGCCTCGAGTGCCTGGTCGTGTGTATATCGTCAGTCGAAGGCGCGACACAATCGCCGCTCGCACTCAACATAATTTACGACAAACGCACAACTGTTTCTTTCTCTTAGTACGACATTGACAGTATGCATCGTTAGCCCGTCGACCGGATTCACGGCCATAGAAAACGAATTACGGTTTTCCCCAATTCATGCGACTGTCCACCGTGGGTCCTATCGGCAGACCAGACCACCCGCGGGCCACGTGAAAATATTGGAAATGCGGTCTAATTATCATAATACAAAATATTTAATTTTATTGGTTAAAACTACTGAAAATTTAAATATTCTAATTTTAAAAGTCCAATTTTAAATTAGTATTAAAATAAATTTATCCAGTTAAGTTAAATTATATTACAACAAAGTAATAAAATTGTTATGAAATACAAATCATTTAATTTTACTGATTAATATTAATAAAAATTTAAATCTTCAATTATCATAAATCTAAACTTAATTCTTTACACGACTTTAATACTTTATATGACAATGAACCATTATTTATTTCAATTATTATTGAATACCCTAAACTAACCAATTCAATTTGATGTAGGATAAATGAATAAATATATTTAAAAGTATGAAATAATAATGTCCGTAAAAAAGAAAAGAAAAAAAGAAGATTCCAATAAAAAATGTAACAACTAACAATGCCAAAGTTAGGATTTTCTTCCAACATAAACTCATCAATTCAGTATTAATAATTATTATGATACATAACAGAAATATTAAATTAACTCTTTTACTTTCGAGATAATTAAAAACACTAACTTTATTTTAATTAACCCAAATACAAAAAGTACGAAAAAATCACTTTTACTTATACTAATATTACTTCCTTCTTCTACAACACACGCACACACATTTTAAAATCATTAAATTTATTCGTAAATAAATAGTATAACTTATAATCATGTAATTCCTTTTTTCAAATATATTAAATTAAGAAATCAATAATATTTATAATTTGTGCAAATAATAAAATTTTCCTCATTCAGAATCCTTTCAATGTAAATGAAACAGTTATTGTTAAACTAAAATTTTAATGAAAACATTGTCCCATACTTTTACAACGTTACGACTTATTCCATTTATAATGAAAGTGACGGGCGATTTGTACGGTTCACATAAATTTATTCAACCTAGATAATTATTAAAATTTACCATCGAGATAACTGCAGCCCCTACAAATTCTTAAAATTAACGAACAACAGCAGTTCAACCGTTGGTGCTGGCGCACTGATTCCATCATTTAATTTAAATTTCTTATCCAAACTTTCATGCAATATTAAAAATTAATATTCGAGTGAGCAGTTCGGGAGTTGGATATTTCGATTCAGAAAAGTCTAAGCTGGGGGGCTTCGGTTGTAGAAATGTCCATTTCTTTATTATTGTTGAGATATTTACAATATCCGACGAGCGTTCTTGCTGCAACTGCCGCGCCGCTCACGATTGCCCCTCACGCCACCTTCCCCTGATCCAGAAACCTAGCGCGCGGTAGAACGGGCTCATGAAGCAGGAATCAGTTTCATGAAACTCAGTTTGTGAAACAGTTTTGACGACATGGCAACATTGCGGCGAGGAATGAAATGTGGCAACCATGTTTAGTCGCTATCCTTCTCTTTTAGCTTGCTTTCTCTCTTCCGTTACATTTTTACCGATACCCGTGATCACAGAAACATATGCGTGTGCCACCTGCCGGTCGAAAATATTTCTAATTTGGTTTGTCTAATGTCCGTTCGCACAACTGCAGCGCGACGATCCGTTACGGCCCTCTTAATAACTTTTGAATGTTTCTTTGGGGGATCGGTTGCTTTCCATTATTTATCTTCTGGATGCTTGTTTGAGTGAATACATTGATATGGAGGTCCCTTGTGGGAGATTTTTTGCGGGAACCAAAGTCTAAACCAAACTCAACTATTTGGTGTTTTTACATTGCATTGCAAATGTTTTTTGGGGGGTCGATATATTTTAGTTACAATTTATCATTTTCGTCTAGATCTTAAACTGCGAGTTTTCACTTCCGCAGGTGTACTTGTTACTGTACACTGAAAAAATAAAAAATATTATTGGGATTATGGCTTGGATTATTTCTCAAATGAATATGATATTAATTCTTTTTCTTAAAAAGCTTTATTTTACTTTTATTTGAGAGAAGGTACATGTACGAAGTGACTGAGCGACCAAAATCAACTGAGAGACCGGCAACTGAAAATCGCCTGCTTATATACCCTTTTTGGTATCGTCTTCTCCACCAATCATAGACGGTCATTCATCGCGTCTTACATTGTATACGCGGTACTGGGATCATTAACAGTCAGAGCGCGGTGTGTTCTAACGACACCGGCGATGGCATATCGCGGTATCTTTGATATACAGGGTGTTACACAATTATTTTAACAGCCGAAAATGAGGGGTAGCTGAGGTCAATTGAAGTAACTTTTTCCTTTGCGAAAATGCAATCTGCGTAGTTTACATCACCGTCAGTGCACGCTGACGGAACCGGCGGAAACGTAATCTGATATTTTCGAATTTCAGTCCAAAGTAAACTATAGATTAATTTTTGTCCGAGGCTGAAGTTTCTTTTTCAACAAATATAAATAATCTATGGAAATATGGCGGACGCAACGGTCACTTCGCGATGTTCCAAGCAAATGGTCACGCTGGTCATAACTAGTATTTCCTCTAATCTGAATTCTCTGGTCAGAAACAGTGTGAGGATTCCCCGACAATTTCAAAGGGTTGTACATACATATATGTACAAGACTCTAAAGGGTGAAGAAACACATGTTCCAAATGCCTGAGAGAAATAGACAGAGGAAATAGTCGACATTCAACCAAGGAAAAATTATTCCCTTGCGAATCTGGAAAATTCCTAAAATGTGTCAGAGTCACATTTTCTTATTACTTTAATCTTTATATTTACGTCTATTTTAACTGGAAAACAAATATTTTGTAGGACTCGAAGAACGTATATCATAAATAAATTAATTGATAATTAGCGCTAAAATTTGTGTTTTTGTTGATTTTATAAACTTCTATAATAAAGTATTTACCTCACTGAATACAGTTTATACGATAAAACTTAAACAATCGGAGATTATACTCAGAAATAACAACAAATAAAAACAAATATTTTTGTTGAATATCATATAGAAATTTGCATCAAATTTGATCATCGATACCCCACATTCGTTTAAAACATTTCTCGTATCACCTATATTTTTCGAGATCATGTAGGTGGTGTAGGCTTTCCACTTCATCTTCTTCTACAGGATATATTATTAATGCATATTCTTGGATAATTTTGTAGCATATTAATTGTATGATAATTTTTTATGCTATACTTTTTTTTATATTAATTTTTCAATTGACACCACCAAACATTAATTCTAACATCACTGAGTAGGAAGTCATAAAAATGTGATTTTATAATACAGTATCCACGTAACGCCTCCAATCTCCAAGAACGTGGTAGAATAAACAAAAGAAGCCATATAGTACTTAAAAAATATATTATTTTAATATAGACACTAAAACTTAGCGATACAAAAATACTGGTTTTAATTATTCATCTTACAGTATGGATTAAATATATCACAGATTGCATATTTTGCATTGTAATTCTTCTTGTTTCATAGTTATCGGCTATGATAACTCATACTTAATCGATGTACTTTAGTTACAATTTATCATTTTCGCCTACATCTCAAACTGCGAGTTTTCACTTCCGTAGGTGTACTTGTTTCTGTACACTGTACAAATAAAAAATATTAATAATCTATGGTATTATTAAATTTATTTCATACAAATTTACCTCGACTGGTTCAATATCATGAAAAGATTCATCTCCTGCCACGTATAATTTCTTTTTACGAATATTTTTTCTTCTCTCCGAAAGAGATTCCGTAGGAGGTGGAAGCACAGTACGTTTACCAGTCCGTCTAAAATTAAGTAATAACATTCTTCAATACTCAATTTTATTGCTCGAACTACAGTGCAAAGGGCTCATGGATCTTCAATAATAAAACGAAACATTTTCTTATAATTATTTTCCCCTTTTGATAAATTCTGTTAAGAAGAAGAACAACAAGGCGATGTAAGATCAAAACGAGCAAGTAGTAATAAAAATGAAAGTCTAGTATAGGTATGTTTACAAAATAAATAAAATGGGCCCCAGAGATAAACAAAAGAATTTCCCTTTTAGAACCTCTTCATCTAGTCTAATGTATATAATAATGTTCATGTTCATACTTGGTCTCTGAACCAGGTAGCTCGATTACGGATACATCTGATGTTGGAGAATATTTTCTCGGTGGCCTCCTTGTCCTACGTTCTCTTGTTATCACTTGATCCTCTGATGCGTCTTCATAATAGGCTTTCTCTTTAGAATGATGTACTGTTGCCTATAAAAGAAGTATCATAATGAAAAATTTGTTTGTAAGCTTTCAACATCATTAAACAATTTAGTAAGGAAGTGCTACTTGTTTTTGTTTCTCTAATTCTTCTTGTTGATTCCTTACTAGCGTCTCATATTTAGTAACCATATCATCTCTGTTTTTCATAAACGCTTCCATCTCCCGTTCCTTCTCAATCAAACTGTTCTTTAGTTCTTGATTCATATTCCGTAACCTGTCATTTTCTGTTTGCCTCTCTTGAGCACTTTGTTGAAGAAGTTCTAGAATCTTAGCATTCTGTTCGTTTGCTTTAACGCATGACTCTAAGTTTTCAATATGTTTTTCATTTTGAGAAAGTTTATCCTTTGTTTCTGTCAATTCCTTTATTGTATTCTTTATCTCTGCTTCCATGAGCTTGCCCTCTCTATCAGCAATATCCGTTTTTTGAAGTAGAGATTTCACTTCTGGAATCATGATCAATTTTACTTTTTTTCACTAGAGACATAACACTTATAATGATTATTCAATAACAAATATATATATCTGACCTTGTTGAAGCGATAGTATTTCAGCATCTTTCTCCTGTTCTATATCCTTTGCACTTTCCAAACGAACCTCAAATTCTAAGAGTTTATCATTATTTTCATCTAACAACTTTTGCAGATGTTCTTTCTCATCTTGACATATTTCTAACTTCTTATTCAATTCTTCGATTTGTTGCTGAAGTTCCGTTACGATATCAAGTTTGTGCTCCAGTTCTGTGATTTTCGCAGCATGTACGTCCAAGCACTGGAAAGAAGAATATAGTGTGACAGAATAAATGACCACGTTTTAAGAAATTTATACTACGTTAACGCGACAAAAAGTTTTAATGAATTACATATTCTTAGATGAAGTAAACTATCTCTTCCTAATTTCATACAACGAATATAAAATATACTTCATAATAAAATCAACACAACTTTAGACTTTCGTTTGGCTCATAAAAGCCTGAATAAATAAATTGTAATCCAGAAATATTGATACTTTTTCACGAGGTTATAACATTCATCGACAATCTTTTATCTAAGATTCAGGGATCCATTAATTTTTATCGTTTTTATTGTCATACTACATCCAAATACCTTTGTCTTAATATCACTTCCTTCTATTCCCATATGCAGATCCATCTTCAATTGATTTATACTTTCTATATGTTCATCTTTGCACTGAAAGCGTAATCACTAAATATGCATGTGTGCATAAACGATTTTATGTTTAATCCTTGACTTACCTTTGAAATGAGATTATCGAAATCACCTTGTAAAGTATTTAATTTCTGCAATTATAGAATAAATGTTAAATACATCGAATGTTGATACAGTTAAAATTTATGATACCAATTGTAAAACTATGGAACACTACGTACTTCCATACACTGATTGTAACCATCCTTAGTATGTAAAAGTTCTTTTTCAACTTCATTAATAAGTCGCTCATAATACCCAATCTTTATATTTAGTGTAACCTTAGACTGATCGATATCTTCTAATAATTTTTGAAGATGCATTTCATCCACACCTTGAGAAAGCTGCTTTTTCAACACTTCAATCGAGTTTTTATATTCTTCTAAAACAAGCTTATTTGCTATATTTTCTTCTGACAAACTTTCTAGTTTTTGCGTCAAAGATGATACTTCTTGCTTAGACTCAACCAACATCTTAAATTGTATAATGGTGCTATTAGAAATCTGATAAAAACTGATACATATATATTAATATTACTCTACGCACTTGACATTTGTCCATAAGCTGCGACTTCGTATCATCGAATTTTACCATTAGTTTGGATAATTCGTTCAAAATAAGTTCAGTTTCATCAAATTCGCCACTAAAGCTTGTTTGAGTATCTTCTTCTTTTCTAACAGATTGACCACATTCACTTTGACTTTCATTTTCATTCACTTGTCTGATTGTTGCTGCTTCTTTCTCAATTTTTCGTTCAACGGAACCCTCACTTCCAAGATTAGTTTTTATGCTATTCATTTGCAAGTTGCTTATTTGATCAGATATAACCTTTAATTTCACTTTAGCTAAATCCAGTTCGTCTCTCAGACTCTGTATCTCGGTCGTACTTTGAATTAATTTCTCTTTTAGAGTTGAATTCTCTATTTCTACAGCAAGTATCTTTTCTCGCATTAGAGGATTAACCTCTACATTTCCTAATCAATCGGCAATTAATTGTATTGTTGTCAAACAGCATAAAACAAAATCTTATACCTACCTGTGTTTGGATCATAGTTATCAGTCTCAGTAGACTTATTTAACGATTCTGTCTTGTAATCAATAAAAATTTCTTTTTTGATAGCAATCTCTTGATATTTGTCATCTTTTGGAGAATCATGAGATGTTTCTGGAACCTATTACATAACAATTAGCAATATAAGTTGTGATTCATGAGATTATTTATATATTGTACATAAAGTTAAAATATGGCATACATCATTTTTACATGTTGAGTCTTCAGTGGAATCTTTAATCGAAACTGCTTTTTTCAACATTTGCGCTTCATTTAATAGTTCTAATTTCACACATTCCAATTTATTTATTATCTGGAGCATATTTTCCATTTTGCACTCGTAATCCAGCAATTTCTTATTTTGATTTTCTAATTCTTCATCTAATGCCTCTTTTTCTTTACACTCATTTGTGAGGCAAATATTAATATTTACAAGATCAGCTTCTAAATCATCAATTGTCTCCTGTTTTTCTAATAATTCTTCTTCCTGCTCCTTAATGGTATATTCTTTCTCTCTTATTTCCGTGGTAATAGTAATATACTCTTCCTTTGCTTCATTTAAAAATACTTTCAATTTCTGAAACAACATCATTAGAATATAAAATGGAATATGTATTTACGATCATAAACGACATTAAATAATTATTAATAATGATGCATGCACCTTCACTTGATCTTCTTTAGCAAACAGTTGAGACTTTAATTCTTCTACGTAACATGTTGCTTCTTCATCAGTGCAAACATCTTTCTGAGCTGCACTCAACAAATCTTTCATATTATTCATATCTCTTTTTATTAAGTCTAGTTCGAAAGATAGCTTATTCTTTTCGATTGCTAAAGTTTGATTCGATTCTTTAAGTTGCTTCACGTTACTTTTAAGTAGCACAAGCTTCGATGTTAATTGTGAATTTTGGATCTCCAACTCTTCAATGTTTTTTCTGTCATCAACATTGTCATCTAGAATGGACGAACGTTTTCTCTTGTCACTGCTAAGCTTATCCAATCTTTGTTTATAGAAATCTTCAATTTGTTTCACAGACCATTGAAGAATATCTTCATGTTGTTCCTCAACATTGTTTATATGATTCCTAGATTACAATTGATGGTATAATTTTTAAAATACAATGATAATACTAATGAATTATACAACTTCATAAGATAAATTATTCTCATAAGGAATCATTAAAACTAGTAACATACTTCCATTCAATTTCAAGGTCTTTCATCATAGCCGTGTAAGTATCCGCCATTTCTTGACGAATCTCTAGATCGCGACTTAATGCAGAACTCTTCAATAATTTTATTTCGTCTTTTAGCTTTTTATTTTCACAAAGTAACTCATCGTAATCTTCAATGTGAACATAATCAGGTATAGCATGATTATCGGCAGTGTTAAGCACCTCTGCGAAGATACATAAAAATATAATTAACATAAATCAGTTTACAACATATAAGCAATTTTAACAGATGTTATACCTTCACTTTCTAATTCTGTAGTATCCCAATCTGTTACTGTTTTCATACTTTCTCTAACTATTTGTGAAAATCTCGACTTTTTCTTATGTACTTTTTGTTTCTGTTCTAAAACTATTTTCTTTGCAATAGCAGCAAAATTCAAAACATTTTGTGTTTCTGTATACAGATTTGGTAAAGGATTTATATTCACTATCAAAACCATACGTTCTCTACCAGAAAGGGCTTTCTGAAACAATCTTGTTAGTTTTGACTCTCTAAATGGACCAACATGTTCTGGCTTTTGTTTAGACAGTTGCCCAACATGAATCGTTTTTAAACATTTTCCTAATACTAATAGACTTGTATTAATATTTTGTGCTTCTTTTAATCTATCCCCAATATTCAATGTTTTTTTCAAACGTTCCGAACCAGCCAAATCGCAAAAGGCAAATCTGTAATATTTATAAGAATAATTACATATAACCGAATTGGCTAAACATTATATTTAATAAGAAATACTGTTGCTTACGTGCTAACTTCAACAGCATTTGGTTCATTCTCAAAGTAATACTTCAATAATTTGATTGTAAATATGCAATGAGACCTAGAACTTCTTGCATTTAGAGCTGTTGCAGCTACTTTTAAATTATATTGTCCAGCCATCAAAACCTGATAAGCCTCAGAACCAGAATTGACACATACTGTTTTCAGTCCTTTGATAAAAGCTGTACCTTGTGTATCTGTAACTAATTTCAGCGGAGTTCTTCTTTTCTGAGTCTCATTCGACAAAAGATCGTAGACAATTTCATTATATATTTCTGCAAAAGACACCCAAACTGAGTAATGCGTGTCAATGCATTGACTGGATCTGATTGGTAACTCCTCTTGTAATAACTTTTGCATTTCTGTGTAAGCATTAATATAGTGATGTTTATCCATCGAAGCAAACGTTAACAATTTCGTTTTCATTTCTAATTCTTGAGCACGTTCGAGAGGACCCAAACTGACAACATCACAATGATTCACTGGTTTGTAAGATGGAGATGGTTTTGAAGTAATATTAGAGAAAACAAATTCTAAGCATCTGGGTATAATACCAGGAGACGTAATACTCCCTTGAAGAGTAAATGATTTCCCCGAACTTGTTGTACCTATAAAAGTTATAATACTTGTATAGTAATTAAGATGTTGGTTTCATTTCTTCAGATATAAACAATATTTATAAGATATCTTATATCTTTACCATAAGTCATGATAGTTGAATTTTGACCAGCTAAAAAATCTATCATATGCTGTTTAACAGCTTGATCAAACAGTTCCAGTTGAGTAATCTCTGGTCCAAATGTTTGAGTAAATGTAAATTTTCTATGTACAATATCACTACTATTAGATCTTTTCAAAGAATTACTAGTATTGTCCGTAGTAGGGAGTTTTGTCAGCAGCGTAGTGGAATTCAGAATTTTATATGCCTCCTCTTGCTCCTGTGTTAGTTTGATCTTTTTGGGGAACGGTTTCATTCGTAAATAGACTTTAATAGTCTGAAACCTCACTGACTCCGAGTTTGTCTCTTCTAAAGAATTAGATTCTTCAATCTCATAAACAGACATCAAATTCTTTTTTGCGTCTCCTGAAATACATGGTCTTTGTCCATAGGCCAAAATACTTGGGTCTCTCCCAAATAAATATGATACTTCATCTTGTGCATTTAGATTACAAGATGGTCTAATGGAATCTAATGTATTATCCATCTACATTGAGGAAAAAAATATTAGTTAGAACATAGTTTTTGTAATGCCTGATATGGTTAATAATTAATATTATAATTCAAATAATTCATTATAAATTAAAAATTAATTTAATAATTATTTATTTGTAATTAACTGACGTTAGTATTTTATTATGAAAGTAATAAAATTAAAATGTTTAAACGTCAATCGAATAAACAATTAACTAGTATAATTCTCTACACTGAGCTTAATAAATTGAATTTTTCATGATTTTCGACGATTGATTTTTTAATCAATTAATGTTCAAACCTAGTGCAAGAATAATTTATGATTCGTTTCTAAGCAAAAGCTGCTATGCAAATGATTAACCATTTAATATAATACTTATTCTTAAATATATACATACGTGCCTTTTGTGATTATAAAATTACGGAAAATTTGTCTCTCACACACAAGTCTTTTTCGTTTTCCTCACGATTCGCACAAACGGTTAGTAGTTTGAAATTTTCAATCTATATATATATATGAAAACACATGGCGTCACCACTTCCGGCGGGGTCAGAACGAAACACTTCTTTCTTTTGCTCCATGCTCTTCTTTATCTACAGAACTGGTCCCCCTGACCATGTATACTTCATTTGTGTTTTGTGATCCAACAATGGGAATGTAGAAACCTTATTGCCATTCTCGTGTCGCGATAACCGTTACCGATATTTCAAACATTTAAGTTTTTTAGTAAGAATCGATTATTCTGTATATCGTTTGTATTACGACACACTTTATGATTCGGAAACCACAAATTCATATGATGCGTTCATACAATCGATGAAAACGCTACCTATAAAGTATAATAAACTGCAAAAGTGAAGCTCACTACGGGAGGTCCTCTGTAATTAACTTGATCAATAATATGAATAAAAATGAAGGATATTACAATCATTATATTATTGTAAGAAATCTTTGCACGTCCAGTAAATTAAAAAAGTTAAATGATCATGATTTATTTCTATACATATACCTATAAATAACTAAGCTTCTATATGTTACAAAGATTTCAATTAATGTCCTTGAGGCCAGTTCTGTAGATAAGGAAGAATGTGGAGGAAAGAAGGAGGAAAAGAAGGAAGCGTTTCGATCTAAGCCCGACAGAAGTGGTGACACCACATGTATAAATCTAAATATGTACATCGAAAATTTCAATAGAAAACATTAATCGTTTGTGAAAATCGTAAGCATAAAAAAAAAGAAACGTGTGTGAATTATTAGTTTGTTTTAATTGCTAAAGATTTTGTTTAATTTTATAAGAGCTTTTGTAATTTTATAATCGTAACAGGCACGCATATATTTAAGAATAAGTATTATATGTATAAAGAGTACTATTAAACGGATAATTATTTGCATTGCAGCTTTTGCTTAAAAACAAATTATAAATTATTCTTGTACAATGTTTGAACATTAATTGATTAAAAAATTCAATCGTCGTGAATCATGAAAGGTTTTATCGATTAAACTCAATGAAGAGAATTATAATAGTTAATTATTATTCATTCATTTGATGTTTAAACAATTAATTTAATTTTATTCAATCAACAATTGTTTAAAATTCAAATCGTTCTTTTAAAATCCCAATCGCATCCTCCGGCCACGCAAAGCTGCCTGGCCCTCGGCTGGTAACAATGGTAACGAACGTTCGGCGCTGCATGGTCCTTCCAATATTTAAAAATCCTACTCCTTTACCTGTCCTATCCGATGTAATGTATAATTTGTAATTTCTCCTTGTGTTTGCAGCTTAGTCACGTTTAATAATCTTTGCGCTTTCAACTATCGTTATAGCTTTGTAACTTTGGTAGATCACTGGATCATACCATTCGTCTGGCCGACACCTTCAATAGTGATCGCCGCCTTTGTCGGGAGGGGGCGGACCTAGATCGGAGGAGGGTCGAAATGGCGGTCGAATGGGTCGCCACTAAAGAACGAGTGGTCCGGGGTAGGAGGTAATGGCTCGAGGTGGATGTTACCGCAGGAAGGGTGGACATGCAGACGTCGATCACGGGGACTCCTTGGCGCTTTAGGGACGGATGTGGTGGAGTTAGCGAGTATACTCTGGAAGCTAGTCGTAATCCCACGTGGCATGGCTGACTGTGAAAACGAGGGAGCCCCGAATAACCCCGGCCTCTGTCCCGCGAGAGGACGGGGTATCCGTAATTAATGATTATCTACAAAAAAAAAAGCAAAGAAAATATCATTCGTGCGCTTCATGGTATTCATCGGTTCATTTCTGGATTGCGCTATTCTTACCTTGATCATGTCGTATTTCGTGTGGATTCCTCTCCGGTTTATTGAAATATATTTTGTTATCTCAATATTCTTACTGTGAACTCTGCCACTCTCTATCGATCCTTTCCATTGCTAGTGATCCCAACGACAATAAAATACTAACGTCAGTTAATTACAAATTAATATTATTTCAATCATAATATTAATCATTAACTGTATTAGGTATTATCAAATTAAGTTCTGTAGTATTACAGATTAATATGATAATGAACATAACCAATATATTTTTAATCCATTATACAGGGTGATCCGATTAAGTGGAATCGGTGGGATATTTTGCGAAGAATTAAAGTTAACAAAAATATGTTCCTACAAAAGTTATTTGGTATAGAGGAGGACATTAGATGGTATAATCAATATTCTAGCGGCTAGTCAAATGTGTTTCATTTACGTCATTTTTACTACACGGAATGATATCATGTTGTAGGTAATTGTATTCGTCTTAACAAACGCTGTTATATTATGGATAAAAATACAGGATCTTGTAATGTACGGAAAATCTTCCAACGTATTTTTTATATTCCTTCCTGAAGGCATACGCCAGGCTGGCGCCAGCCAGCCGGGGGTGCATTTGTATATCGTGAGTCGAGTACCTCCGAGGGGGTACGACGACGAACGTTCTGGAACCGGGCCACGTAGCAACACTCCCACTACCATTTTTCCACAAAAATCTTAGTATATAAAGGGCTCAAACGCGACCGGGAATTGCGCTAGTTTCGTGACATTCGTCGACACGCAAACGTTAGCGAGATTGAGTTAAATTCTCTTTCGACCAACTCTACGAGGTAACAATCTAGAATCAGAAGCCCCCGTCGGTTCAGTGCGAAAAACTGAGAGCGCGTTTAGAGTCCGCGAACACACACTCACACTTGTTAAACTCGACGAGCAATAAATTAGTTTCTACCAGTTCTCTTTGGTATCTAGTTCAATCATTTCCATCTCCTGCTTCGAACCAGTAGTAGGTAAAAACCCACCAAGGTATACCTCAACCGCTCGAGGTATATCTTTATTTCCTTTTGTAACAAAGTTACGAGGCACCCTAACACCAATTTCTCCAAACACCTTATCCTAACTTCCTTGAAGGTAGCTACCCGTGTCGAAATAAACATCGACTGTTCTACGCACCTCATCCTAACCCCTTTGAAGGTAGCCACCCGTGTCGAAATAAACATCGGCTGGTCTAAGCACCTCATCCAAATATTCCAATTGCATGCAACCTCCGGCCACCCAAACTGCCTGGCCCTCGGCTCATAACAACATTATAATGTGTTTATATTGTGTTGGGATTATGGAATGAAAATGAATATGATTCTAATTCTTTTCTTAAAAAGACCTTATTTTATTCCTTTATTGAGAGAAGGTATGTGGGCGAAAACGATCGAGCGACCAAACTCTACTGAGTGTCCGGTAAGAAAAAACGCTTCTTTTATACCCTTCTTGGGTTCGTCTTATCCATCAATCAGAGACGTTTATATGTCGCGTTTCACATTGTATACGTGACGCTGGGATCCCCAAACAGTCAGGGCACGATGTGTATCTAATGGTACCGGTGATGATGTATCGCGGTATCTATTATATACAGTTTACATCACCGTCGTTGCCCGCTGACGGAACCGACGAAAATGTAAACCGATATCTTAGTATCTTAGTACTAAGTAAACTATAGATTAATTTTTGTTCGAGGCTAAAATTTCAACATATTGCATATCAGATTTTTATCTATCGTTCCGCATACATACTTAAAGTACTGATTCCCAGTAATTCTAAATAAAAAATATTACGAAAGAAAATTAATCAATACAGTTTCTAAAAAATTACAATACTAAATGATGATAAAATATTTTATTTATTACAACAAAAATATGTATTATATATGTACAAATCGATTTATCTTCGCATTCCCTTTAAAAAATTATCGACATACTTGGATCGAAAATAAATTAGTTTAGAAGTTATGATTTTTGTCCCGATGCGCGCCGTCGCATCACTGTGCGCTATCGCGTTGGCGAATCAGAAAAAGGGCAAACGATGATTGGTGCGGTGTGGCGACAAATCAAAAACTTGCTAAACTACGATTGGTACATAACGATGTGTGGTGGGTGTGAGTGGTGGTTGGGCAGTAGGTGGGTGTTACAGTAGAGTGCTTCGTCATATCGAGCGATATGAAGAGATAAGAACCGCTTTTCCCTGATTGGTTGACGATTCACAGCTAAGCAATGCATTCCTCGCAGTTTAGACAAAAAGAGGAAGTGCCGAAGGAGCAAAAGAGCACGACATCTGCACAACCGCAAGCGAAACAAGTCACACAATTTAACCAATGTAACTTAACTCACTTTATCATGCTTGCGATCTCACTCTATTCGCGCGTCCGTCTGCTTGATGCTCTATCTGAAACACTCGGCGCGATATTCGACTTGCACTTTTCGCTCCATAGGATACTTGACCACACAATCCAGCATATTTGCTAACGTCTTGAAACGACGATCATTTCCTCAATTATGAAAATGTTCGAAAACCGTAAGCTACATTTGAGATAACAGTTTCTAGTTTGTTAGAAAATTTCTGAGCAAATGCAAGTGCTGGACGGTCAGTCACAGTTCTCTTACGAAAAGACATCTCTGCCTTCCCCACACTCCGTAGTTAGATCCCTCAATAAAATTATCCCTATTCATTAAGGAAACGGTACTACCTGCGAATGAAGTACCCGCATAATTTCGAGATGCCCGTCATTATCTAGGATCTGTATTATGAGGTTTTGCGAATCCATGACCCTACCATAAATGATCCTGTCATAAAATTAAAGCTAGCCTAATCCATCCAGCCTATTCTACACCTCTCTTCGTTTTCGAGGTTGAAAGACTTTCCACGGTACCTTTCTACCTGTCCGTTTGCTCGTGATGCATCTAGTGGTTCCCATTTATTCAATACTTGCAATATATTTCGGTACTGCTGAATGATTTTAATGGTATTAATTGTAAATAATTCGTGAACGCGCCACTAATTAATAAAATATGTTGCTAGCCTTCTTTATTTGTTTCAAACTGGCCGACACAATCGCAGTGAATTGCGTCAAACGGTATCGATTTCTTTGGGATGGCATGAAAATATCCTTGTCTCGGCCTCGTAATGTAATACAATGATCAATATGCAGAATGTCTCAGCTAAAGGAGTTCACCTAAATAACTTTGTTATTTTTGGAAGTAACGAAAATCTTTATTAACAAAAGTTTTTTAGTTCATAGAGGTGTATAATGTGAACTTTATCTTTCTAGTTATAATCGTGTACTTGTTTAAACATTAGTTGATGCAGCTCAACATTATCTAGGTAGAAGTATTAATTTATGTGTGTCGAAAATTTATTAGATTAGTAAATATTTTAGCTTTAATTTTATCGATTTCGCCGTGTCAAAAAATTCAAATTATGTATATTAAGGTTTTCACGATTCGTAAATGTATATTTATCGAAAAATAAATATCTGCTAATTGAATGATGTAAATGAATATCTGCTAACTTTTGGGCATAAATAGGCCAATACCTTTTTATAGAAACCGTAGAGCTGCATCAACTAATGTTTAAAAAACTGTATGATTATATCTAAAAAAAAAAGTGAAGATGACCTTGAAATCTCCAAAAATTCTCCAGCTGCGCGAAAGATTATTACGTTCAGATTATAAACCTCTCTGAGCAGAAAATCTTATGTCTGTAAAGTTTTTCGATATCTTGAAAAATAACTGAGATACACTATATATCTTTACAAATTATCCACATCCTAGGGAACCGATATTTGAGAACAATACGTTCGAATATTTTATCATAATCGACACGACAATTTTCATCATTATAGAGACGTAGCAAACCAAATCAACTGCGATATACTAATAACCGACCTGAATCACTTCGCAATTTCCTACATACTATTACCATTATTAATTCAAAATCTGTGAATTTGATGATCTGAATCTGAAATTGAAAATGATTCGAATTTAGTTTAGTTTAGCTTGATTCGAATCCACACAGGGATACTAAAGTAATCTATTCCCCCACAAGTATTATAACGATTTTACGTATACATTAAAAAACTGCATTGATATTGTAAATAATTATAAATATATATATAAATTATATATATAAAATAAGATTATATATAAATCTTGTAGAAAGACCCATCATTCAGCTATATCCTAGGTACAAGATCCTTTTTTGTATCGGTCGTTTTAATCGCATTGCAAACTGTAACAATTTCCAAATTTATACCGAGGAGGTAACGTCTGCTGAAATACGCTATCACCCTCAGAATTTCGTTCACCTTTTGGAACAGAATTGGACCGTAACCTAGCGAGCTAGTATCGGTATGCAATTAGGTTTATCGTTTCGAGTGAAAAACCATTAAAAAAGGTTTCGAACTCGGATGCTTCAGACTATACCTCCGTGGTTCTTCCTGTTCTTATCCCCAATTCCAGGGTTCCTCTTTTGTTTTGTTAATTTTGTAATACACGCGGTCCGCACCGCTAATTCTGAAACGAATTTACCCTTGCATCGCATTCGCAGGTATGGAGCCGTTTAACGATGCGCTGACTTTATTTGTCCCCAGTTCAGT
This sequence comes from Megalopta genalis, assembly GCF_051020955.1. NCBI lineage: Eukaryota > Metazoa > Arthropoda > Insecta > Hymenoptera > Halictidae > Megalopta > Megalopta genalis. The sequence goes on from NC_135017.1 coordinate 641,018, forward strand.
GCTGTTCAGCCGAAATTTCCCGATCCAGGTATTTCAAGATGATTTTAAAGGCAGCGTCGACCAGACTTTTCGCGGGGCCAAAATACACATTTTCAAATCCAATATTTAAATTTCACAATAAGAAATAATTTATTATAAGTACAATGGATGTTGATTACGTCTTTGATTGCGTCATCGAAATGAGTTAAGTTTGCTACTTCGCTTTCTAGTGAAAGAATAGCCAAATATGTAAATCGGTTTTGCCTTATTGTTGATTATTTGCTTGCAAATAATTAAAGGCAGAGTTTTAGGTAAAAGTATATTTATTGAACTAATATACAGGCTTGCTCGTAAGAGCTTAGAGACAACGAGTGTACTCGTAATCTGCTCACAGACGACTAGCTAAAAAACCGCGGAAGACACGCAAACTGTGGGTCGGAAAATCCTTAGTGGTCATAAATAACCAATTCGCTCTCACCCCGCGTGTAACGGACTTTCGAGTCAAAATTTGCTCGACTCGAGTCGACGCGCGTTTAGCGCTCACGTGCCTTGCAGATGGGCCGCAAGGGCCGTCTTACCTGAAAAACGGACAAGGCCGTAAAACATACAAAGTACCCATTTTCAATAGCATCGAAAATGCCAGACATTTACACTTATTGATGATCGAAGATAATTTCTTATTAGTTTCTTATTAGTCAACCGCGAGAAACTACGTTCAGCTGAAGCCACGGTTGCTGGCGTAATTAACATTGTTTGTAACGCAATTAATTAATTTGGATATGTTTCCGAAAGATCGTTTTTTATAATGTATATCATCGCATCTAGGGCAGAATAATTGGCTTGCGTTATCGATCGGAACATCGTAATCTCTTCAAACATTTCAGTTCCGTCGAAATCTCCTTCCAAATGTAAGCAAAGATCTTGACAACATTTTAATAAACATTCGTCTTTTAAATTCGCAATCTCATTCGTATATAGAAAACCAAAAATATTGTGATGATTTGCATGTAATTCAAATCTACTTTTAAATGATACTAACGCAGTATCTATTATTTTTAAAGAGTAATGTATATCGAAGTATTCTTCGTCGATGATCGTCGACGATTCATCCTGTCCTTCGTAATCAAACAATTTCCTTTTTTGCCCTTGTATGATGACTTGAAATCTGGCGCAATGGCTATTTCCTTTGCAATTTCATTTGCTGCGATCATGGCTTTGCTGAATCTTGAATTTCTATATTCCGCAAAGAATATGTTCAGACCTTTTAGATGCTTCGTAGCCAAATCTATTTGCATCTTTTGATTTTGTAATACTTTGCTGACGATGTTAAATTTCAATAATATTTCGTACCAAGCGACGAGACTCGCAATAAATTCAAATTCATTTATCTTTCGCACTACAGACAAAATCTTAATTTTTAATTTATTGTCAGATGCAATGCAGTTGTTGGCAATCTCGTTCAAGTAATTTCGAAATTGGCGAACTTGAAAGCGAACAACCCTTACACTATCAAAACGGCATTCCCACGTAGTTTCTGATAAAGGTTTACGGATAATTTTTCAACATGTTTTTTTGTTTTAAACATTCCAACGCGATGTTGATGCTGCAAATATCGTATAAATCAGTAACAAATTCAAGTTGCGACTACCGTATGGTACATAAAACGCTTTATGGTTTGCACGTAATATATTTGCTTGTACTTCCTGATATATTTCCCTCATATTGGCACCGTTATCATATACTTTTCCGCGACAGTCAAGTATTTTTATTCCCAATCGATCCAGAATAAATATGATTGTTTCGAATAGTTCTTTTCCTGTTGTATAGTGAACCATTTCAAATTTGATAAAATGTTCTTTGATTTCAGCGTCATCGTTTGTTATGTTAACATAATGAAGGACAACTAATAGTTGCTCTTGATGAATCATATCTTGTGTACAATCCAATAAAATGGAATAGTATTTTGCTCTCTTTATTGCATCGATAATTAATCTTTCTACTTTATTTGCCATTGCATTTATTAATTCGCTTTGAATCGAATGAGATAGATAATGATGCCCTTTTATGGTTGTTTTGTTTAAGTGGCCATTTAGAACAGAATACAATTTTTCAATTACTAAACCCAAAATATTACCATTGTGCAGTGTGTACAAAGAATCGGAACTTCCTCGGGAAGCTAAATTATGTTGCGCCAAATACAAAATAATTGCAGTTATTCTTTGGGAAACTTGTTCGCATCGTGCCGTTTGCCTAAATGCTCGAGAGCCTCCGCTATTGTAATACAACGAATCCTCGGGCGCCCCTTCTCATCCTTGATTGTCCTAAAGAATTGCGCCGCAATTTCGTCGATCCATCGATGGCGTAGTTACACCGATAGAAACCAGCGGAGACGGACAAACCCTTAATAGTAGAGGCGAATGAATTGACTTTACAATTCGTCCGTTTCAGCACCTTTTCCTTTACTAATGCACGTGTAGCTCCGTTGTTAATAAGAGTCTCCTTCAGTATCGTTTCAGGCAATACGACTGTTCCGTCCTTCAACGGAATTTTCGTGCAGCATCCGCCTAACTTTCTCCGGGACGGATTACCTTTTCCTTTTATTCCTAAAAAATATTTATTGACGGGAAATCTTCGACTCGGCGAGACAAATTAACAGTCCTTCAACGAACGACGTGCAATCGACAAAAGGTCACGTTCGTTAGACTTTCAATTTCGTAGAGCCATAGCCTTCATTGCAGTTTCTAAGTTTATGATTTTTTCGAGCCGTCTTCTTTCCGGCAATAAAGTCATTTCTGCATTTTCGAATAATGCACACCTTCATCGGCAGCATTTTTTATAACAGGGTCGCTAGCACGTACCACTTCAACTTTTACATCCCCTTTCATCGCGTCACTGGCCAATTAATTTCTAGTCTTCTGTCCACGAAACAGTATAAAAACTCGAAACCGATTCTTCTCTTAGTCATTTTCTCAGTTGTCATTTTGTCTGTCAGTGATCAGTTGTCAGTCTTCAGTTGTCAGTCTTCAGTTGTCATTTTGTCAGTTGCCAGTCATTTGTCAGTAATTCGTCGGTCTTCGGTCAGTCAGTGTTAGTTAAACTCAGTCATTCTCGCTCGGTCTCTTGTCCGCGACTCTGTTTCATCAGGCACGCGCTGTCCATTTCAACTAAGTTCTGAATCGCAGTCAATCTGCTTCAGTCAACCTCAGCAGACTCCAGCTCGCTAGTCTACTACACTCAACTCTTCAACTTCAGTAGACTCCAGCTGCTGTTGTACAGTACAACACGAATAAAGTAATATCAAAGGTAATGGAGGGCAAGGGTATGAAGCCGCCGAAATTGGTAGAAGAAATGGAAGGAAAAAGGAAAGGCAAGAATGAAAAACAAAAGGAAAAGGAAATAAAGTCTCCGAAGAAGGTGCGAAACGCGTTTTGTTCAACAACGGACCCGGATTATGGAGGTAGCGCAGAGAAACCGGATTTGGAGCAACATCTATTTAACTTTGAAAAAGAAAGGCACATGGAGATGCTGCAGGATTGGCAGACGAATCGAAAGAAAATAGAGAGGGATACGTTGGAACAAAATACAAGCCACGAGTGGCATACATACCGATCCAAATTACTTACAGCGTCGAACTTTGGCAAAGTGTGTCGGCGAAGGAAAACAACCAACTGTGGAAATTTGGTAAAATCACTGCTGTATCCAAACATATTGAAGCTGCCTGCCATTGAATATGGTCGGCAGTGTGAGAATATTGCCCGCGAACAACTTGCGAAGGAGGAAGATGTGGAAATCCGCAAATGCGGTCTCTTCATTGATGCAGAGATACCATTTTTCGGGGCAACTCCGGACGGCATAATTGACGACGACGGTATCGTGGAAATTAAATGCCCGATGACGGCAGAAAAGTTCTCGCCAGAAGAAGCGATAAAAAATATTCAACCCGTACGAAGAATATTTGAAGATGATGCAGGTACTGCATTACGCAAAACCCATCACTATTTTTACCAAGTGCAGGGACAACTGCACATAACAGGTCGACAATATTGTCTGTTTTGTTTGTGGACACCAAAGGGTATGAAAACCATAAAAGTAAGCAAAGACGACACATTTTGGCAGAATGAAATGAAATCGAAATTGTCGCGATTCTACGTCCATCGTATGTCGCCCGAAATATTGGGCAGCCGCTACATTAGATACATGAGTATCCGAAAGACCACAGAAACTGAGTACAAGAAACCAATTGTAATTAGCACGCAAATAATTAACACACTTCAAGCGTCCGGGCGCAATGCCGGCACAAATTAGCTCGGAGGACCACAAAGCCCTCGAGGGTCGCTTTGATGGCTGCCAATGTGAGTAAATGTAAAATTTTTAACTTTGAGTATTATTTCGAATTTATAACGCGATAAAATGTAGAAATTTGTTCTAGTAATTGTAGCAATTTATTTTAATAATATGATTTTTTTTCTTTAGAAACATGGAATATCATATACAAACAAAGATGCAACAGGTGAAAATTTCTGAAGGAAGCAACACTCCGCCACAGCAGCAGCGACCGCCAGCAACGGCGTTTGCAGGAACGCCGTGCAGCGGAGGTGGAAACCACCTCCCATTTGGCCAGAGCGAAAGAAATAGCTCTGTAAGTATATGCAATATATATGTACGATGAAATGTATATTTTTAATATATATACTTCTAATTCTACGCGTCTATGTTACAGGCGAGTATAAAGACAGTTCTGGCTAAATTGGCTCGGGGGATGACAAAACCCTCGAGGGTGGATTTAGTTGCTGCCAACGTAAGTAAATGTAAAATAATAAATGAAAAATACTTTCGGCGTATAATAATAAATTATAATAGTAATAGATACTTTTACGTTACAGAGAGAACTGAAAAAACAGAAGAAATATATGGCACCCGAAAAAGGGGAAACCGAAATGAGCATGAGGGAGAAAGACTAGGATGACGAGGAGGACGAAGCGGACGAGGAGGACTTCTTAGTTTATTATATTATAATGAATAATTTTAATATGATAATTTAATTGTAAAACTAAAAATTATAAATACATGTCTTAATAAATTATCATTATTACAAAAAAATCTATTAAAACGAATAAATAAATATACCCCAGCTATAACTAATGTTGATGAATGAACTAATGATGAAATAGGAGTAGGTGCAGTTATTGCTGCGGGTAACCAAGAAGAAAATGGTAGTTGAGCTCATTTAGTAATATATAATTACTAATAATAATATAAATAAACATAAAAATCATAACCTATACAATAATAAATGTCAAGAACCATAAATAGAACTAATACCAATCAATATTAAAATTCCTACATCACCTACCCGATTACTTAAAATTGTTAGAGTCCCAGAATTTAATCTATTTTTATTTTGATAATAAATTAATAAACAATATATGAAATAAACCCTAATCCATCCCCATCTTCGTGACAACTGTTCGTATGCCCGCATGCCACCTTCCCCTGATCCAGAATCGCAGCGCGTAGCATAACTCTTCAACTTTAGTAGACTCCAGCTCACACTAGTCTACTATTCAGTTAGTCAGTCAACTACAGTAGACTCCAGCCCACGCTAGTCTACTGCTCAGATAATCTTTCAACCTGCGACCATCGAATTGAGTGCTTTATAGTGCTTCAATTCATTTTTCAATTCATTCGTCAATTCATTCGATGTTAATTTATAGATCCACGAAAAAACAAACATTTGTTTGTAACTTATCCGTGGTGATAGATTTTCTATAGTCTGTTACAGTGTCCTACAAAAGTGTTCGCATACCTTTTAAAACGCAATAACTATTTTTAAATCGAACTGAATGAGACGATTTTTTTTTTAGATGATAGAGGGACCAGTCTACTAGACGATGACTGAAATGATTTGTTTTTAAATTTTGCTATTCCCTGGAATGACAAAAAAATAAAAATCTTTCGTTTAGTTGCCTTTACTTCCTCAAACATTTGCCAGTTACATAGCAATGTTTCTGACATCGAGTTATTCCAAGTACGCGGCAATGATTGTAAATATGAATAGATTATTCAATTGAAGGTACTAAACACCTGTTAGTTTGATTGTGAAGTGATTTAATTACTTATTGTTTATTCAGTTTTATTGTCTCGAAGATACACATCCATCACGAAGTTACACTTGAACTTAACATTTCTCAAAAAAGGTAAAACATATCCTTGGATCTCAACGGAAAACTATTTCTTGAACAGACCTCGACATTATTGTACAACATTTTCTTGCAGAGGCCTGCATTTGTAATTGTGATCATGGTTTTTAGAAGCGCGTCCGAGAAAAAAATCGGGGCATTCTTGAGAAATGGATTTGTTCATCACCTAGTGAAAAAATAATTTAGAACACATCCCATTTAAACGATTGTACAGAAAAAGTTTACAAAGTTTTAGCAAAATTTGGTAACCTTCTCTATGTGTGTATGTTAACAATAGATTGAAGCACATCCGCAAAGCTTCCAAATTGAATACTTGTAAATATCTCAGGAACACTATATGTTATTGATATGTCTGATTTTTTCAAATATTTTCGTACGTAATTTCTTATTATTTATTAACCTATTACATTGAAATATTTGTTACTTGTTTATGTATTATGTTCAAATACGTGTCAGTTATGTATGTATTATGTTAGAATGTGTGTTATTTCTTAACGAAACAATGTATCGAATGAAAATTAATCAGTACACAGTTTCCAAAAAATGACAATACTGAATGTTGATAAAAGATTTTTTCATTCAACAAAAATACAATATCGTTGCAACTTTTTTAACATAACTGTACATTGTTTATGTACAAATCGATTCATCTTTGTATTCCAGTCATAATTTTTTTTATTTATAATAAATTTCCCAAATAATACAGATTAACACCATTAAATAACAAAGTTTTTTTGATCGCCGAATAATAAATAATTTATTTCAGATGCCATTCTGATTAACTCCGTACTCTGATGTAAATCGTTGCAATGCAAGCCGCTTGACAGGAACTAACGCGCGCGCGGAACTAACATTTTAAAGAGAATTTTGAAAAACAATGTATATTATTTCATAACGTCTCTCCATTCTCTGTTTTATGGATTATAAGCATACAGAGGGAGCGAAACAGATTCAATACCTTTAAAACGGTATAACTTTTTTAAAACTGATCTAAAAATGACGAGATTTTTCAGTAAAATTTTCAACATATACATAAGTTATCCAAAAGTACGAAATGCATTTTTTAAATTTTTATTATAGGCTCAGACAAAACTGTGAAAAACGAGAGTTTTTCATTTTCTTTTTATTCCAAGTAATAGCAAAATTAAGAAGAAAGGTATTGTTGCCCTCTAATATTGACAGAAAAATTCAAGTTATTCAGAACAGTTTTAAAAAAATTATACCATTTTAAATGTTTTGACTCAGCATTGCTCCCCAATGTACGTCTACGCCTATACCTGTATCTGCACCTTTTCGACATAAGGGTGGGAATCCCTTGACCCACCATAGCGAACCTGACCGTCAAGAGCAGACCATGAATCATCCCCTCCGCTCCCAACTTTCACTTTCCCCCTCCTACATTTTTCTCCTACCCTCTCTCTTTTTCCTACCCTTAGGAAATGGGTAGATTGAGAATCAGTATTCGTTCGAATACCGAACCGTACGGGTCGCTAAGATTTCTAAAACGTACCAGTGTCTAACGGAAAATAAGTGTGTTAACCCAAGGAAGTGTGTCAACCTCTATGAACGAAGTCAAGAAAGAGATATTTTTGCTGGTAAATAAGGTAATTTTTTTATTCGACATTTGTTATAACGTTCGTTATATCATTCGTAATATCTGCTCAGATCCCGATGTCTTTACCTACTTCTCCAGATAATTTTACCGAATCATCCAATTCTTCTTCTGATTTTCTCATATAGTTTCTTTGCAATTTATATTAAATTCTCTCCAATTGGCCCACAGATTTTAAACAAAAAAGGGACCATTTGGGATGAGGAGATACGATTATTCGAGCCTTACGGCTCGTTTTTATAGTTGTTGACAATTGATAACTATAAAAATCTTCCCAAATTGTACATTTTTGTATACAAGCCCATCGCGAATTAGGGAGAAATTATACATAGTATGTAGAATTTCTCCTTCATTCTCACAGCTACTTTATGCACGGAAAAATGCCGATTCTCTTGCGTATCTTTTTAATTATATTGGCTTGCATGCTTATCGGTACGACTATTGCATTTTTATTATTTATTTTTTATTATTTCTCCTCTTCTTGCTTTTACTGATATTTTATGACAATGTATCTTCGGTACACACATAACTGAGAACGGCTGAGCGCATCCGCGTGTCTTACCTTTTTCCCCGCGCGGTGCTCAATTTCAAAATCGAGTTCTTCCAACGATAGCGCCCACCTTGCGACCCTCGGTGATAGATCTTTCTTTTTAAGCGTCTTTTGAAATGCTTGACAATCTACAAATAATTTAAATTTAACACCTAACAAATGAACTCTAAAATTTTTCCGTTATCTCTTCAGGAGAGGTGCTGACGAAGCACTGGCTCCTTTAGCCCTTCAACTCTGAAAACTATTTTTTTTTCGACCTTGGGCTGTATCAAAAACGAAAACCTTATCCGGCTTTAATAAATCTGTAACGATCTAGCTATTAACGTCGATCTCATTCGTCTCTACAGTGTGGTACATTTGAAACGAGACACCTGAATAACTCGCTTAGGGTTAAATTTGTCTTTTCAAATGGATGACCTAGTTTTGCTTCCTATTGTCAAAAACAAGCGAGTTACTCGCAATGACCGGAGCCGTTATACATCTGTCCTTTGCATATGCGAACGTTTTTAACAACTCTCATTCTAAGAACTTCGTCGTGCATATCCGATCGACTTACCACAAATATGTACGTTCGTTTTATACTCGTTGTTTTCATCGACGTTTTAATTTACTAATCCTGTAAATTCCGAACCGTTTTGTATATAACTTCGGACCTCCTATTTGATTGTAGACGTCGGAGTTTTGTTACGTTTATTTCGCTTCCTTTCTTTAACAACGCATAGGTAAACCGTTAATCTTAAGCGCGACTTTATCGGTCGAATGAATAGTATTAGTATAATACTATGCGTGTGTCACGAGACTGCGAACCGGACAAATTGAATTTGGTATGAACCAACTGACTCGCTCTGGCCGTAGTATATATAACAGAGAGAGGCTATAGTATAGACGTACTGTTTACACTAAACACTATATCGTGGGAAGTAACCGTAAGAACAATTATTCAAGAAAACAATAACGTAGTTGGATCAAGGATCGGATAGAGTAAAGACAAGGTCGACTCGACGTAAAAATGTAGACTACTTTTATTTTGTACAGAGGGTCCTTATATAGTATTACAAGTTTGTTTTATCGTGCTATTTTTGGTGGTCTGAGAGGGATTAGTCATGGTTCAAGGATGAGAGGTTATCGGGTTCAAAGGGCCGGGTAGACGAGAAAGGTATGTTGTGCGGATTTGGCATGACGTCACAGATGATTTGGCTAGATGCGTCACACGTGCATCTAAAATATTTTAAACCTTTGTCTTTATCTGGATATATTTAATAGTCGTGCTCGACCGAGCAACACTCGTAACATGTACTTACCGCTGCATGTCCAACAGTTCGCGGTGACACTGCCCTTCTCTGTTCATTTTTCCAATTAGGCACACTTTATCCAGTGTCTTCTTTTACTTTATCAAATATTTCGACATTTTTTTTACTTCTGAAAGCATTCGTGAACCATGCAATAATATGGCCTTATCGCGATGCTCGCGCTGTATGTAGATCGTCCGCAATGTAATGAACGAAACTATCTCCTCAAAATTACATTGAGCGCGATTTCTTTTGCTCACTATAGATGTACTTACGACTACTTCCGGTCGATTGTTGCCCGTGCTTGGATAACTACGAATGAGTCGTTGCTGGATTTACCTTGGTTTTAAATTTTTTAATTAATCTACACTTCGAACTGTTTCATGATTTAACTTTTCTTTCGCAGGTTATGAACTGTCTCGCCGATCCCCCCCCCCCCCAGCACACGTTTTCCATACGATGGCCAATCGGTAATTTGTTATCACCGCGGAAATGAGAGTGCCGCCTACCAACGCAGTGATCGCTTGGGTTTTGGCTTCGACCGATGCCCAAACAGCTCGAAGACCCAACTATCGGTTCGTATTCTCCAATTGAGCTTTTTTGTCTTTGTCGCTCCTCCTCACGCGTTATCGGAGGTCGCGTGCGAATAAACTTCGGCTTCTGTCCGGCTTTCCTCCTATGATCGCAGGCAGCGATTGAAAGAAGGCGATGACAAAGATCAACGACAGATAGCAGCGCGATGAGTGAGGGGGAATAATGATACTATATAGAAAAATGTCCGTCTCATTCGGACTAGCTACTACCCGTCGTTCACCCTTGTCATAGTCTTCGGCCAATATCGAACGCTGCCTGCGATTGCACTGTCCGACACGAATTTTGATTTCCGATATTCACGATGGAATTCTTATAGAGCTTCACTCTGCGAACAAGAATCCGAAAACCAAATTGCTCCATCACCCCCAATTTCCGAAAAAAACGAGCTTTTGTGCTTTTTCACGTTTTCCCGGTGAGATCGAACAGTGAAACTGTTAGATCTACGGAGGTCGTAAGTCTCCGATTCAATCGTATACGACACCGAGTCTGCGCGATTCCCTATGACTCTTTCGAGTGATACGGATGGTAGGTTGATAGAGAATGGTTTTAACACTGGCTGATATCAATAACACTATATTTTAACATAACATAACAATTTTTAACGCTAGGATAACTAACTGTACTTGGCTTAGAATGAATTGAGTTGATGGTGAGAAGTCTTTACGCGTTGGTGTCTTGTTAGTAGTCTGTTTTGCTTTTTAAGAAGATTCGTTAGGGGTGTGAAGTTTTCAATGAGACACTCGGATTCAATGTTTTTTTCAAGTTTTCCGGATCTAGAAAGGGAAGCGGTCGTTTTGAGTGATCGGTTAAAAAATTGTGAGCAAGGAAAAGGTGACCGCCCCGAACTAACAGTCACTTGCAGATATAAATCGTACCTGTGAGTGAATCTCGCGAAGAATCCGCGTGTCTCGAAGGTTGACCGTCGCAGGTAATAAGACTGGGGAAAAAGATATTGCCTTGGGTAATTGGTGTTGTGCAGAAGGTAACGGGAATACGTGACAGTGAGAGAATTTTGGCGACCAGATGTAGGCAGCGTTGAAGGAAATATTACAGGCAGGAAATAGCGGCTTTTCGGATAATTGGATACTATTGCTACGGTCGCTTATTTGTTTGTGGAAAGACGCTTGCAGTACAGATGGGGTCGTTTGGTAATTTTCGGAATCTATTGTATGGTAGGGACGGTGTTGGGTCGAGCGGTCGAGCCGCGTATGCTTTATTACTATAGATAGCTTCTATATACTTTTAACGCGGAACATTTTGTAAAATCCTACAATTTTCGACGAAAATGAGGTATTGCATGGTAAGTAAAAACGTTAGAAAGCTCTAATCGGTCTTAAAATTAAGAAGAGAGTTTCCCGAATATAGTGGCATACCATTTATTAATTGCTTTTGATCCTAAATAGCTACAAATTAATGTCAAAGTTTAAAAAAGTGCCAACCTGCGTAGTTCCTCAGCAATATTTTTGTATTTTTGCGAGAAGTTCTTTATCCAGCTCGAAAATTCGACAAAATATTTGTCGGCACGCATGTGTCACGGAACGCGACATTCGAAATTACACTTGTAGCGTACGCGAAGGCTAAGGCGTGGGTTCAGAGAGCGAAATTAAGGCGTGCAGGTTTCTTGTTAAAAATGACTCTGCTTTATTGTGTGTTTTGGGGTCTTATATACTCTTGAAGACAAATCAGGGTAGGCGATGCACGAAGCTTGAGGTTAAAGGCCATGTTTTATGGGTGGTGAATCCGAGAGGTGATGCGGAAGTTCGAGGTTGAACCCTGAATCACTATCGGTGATTCCTCGGAATTTCAGGAACTGTCGGTATTTCTTGGATCCCTGCTGGTGGGCTCCTGGAGTTTGTTGCGTATCTAACGGTTTCGTATTGTGTGGCTCCAACTGTTTGTATGTTTTCTTGACAACAAATCACAAACAACGAGTCTTGATAAACAAGAGCAAATTCCAAGTTTGTACAATAAGTAAATTATTAAGAGACCCAACACGGCGTATCCAAGATACGTTACAATTGATACGGCTATTTCTTGGGTGGTTTTAATTCGGTGTCGCGTTGTGAAACGCTTACGAGGGTTCTTTCCATGTCGTTTAAATTGGTTATGTATCGATTGAAATTTGGAATAACTCGCGGCACTAATGGTAATTGGTTAAGCTTCTCTAATGCTGCATCTGGAATACTATAATTGAAAATCGCTATATCGGTTCCATACGTCCAATTTTCATAATATATTATTGTTATAGAGAAAAGTACAATCGGAATTACTACTGAATTAAACTGGTTGGTCGATTATGATTCTACTGTTCTCCTTACAAAAAATGTCCACAGTGATGGATCTTTCTGGTATAATGATGTAGGTATTAGGCGCGGACATCAGTATAAACGTTAAATCGTGGATTTTAAATGCGGAAAAGGGACCATCTTGGTCTTTACAGTCCATGTAATTTGTGTGCTGTGTCGGTTGCGTACGTTTACAAATTTTTGCGAGTGAATTGCTTCTATAATAATGATTTAAGTATGTCAGATCTACAGCAATAAATTGACCTTTGAGTTGTAATATATGTTCATGTTTCAGTATAGGTGCGATGAAAGTTAAACCCTTCCGGTAGGGAATGAAGTACAATTTTATACGAGTCCATTCATCGTCTTCTAATAGGGGAATAACAATAGTATATATATGATCTTATCATTTACTAACGTAAGCTCAAGTAATTGGGGGGTTATGTGTGAAAGGAGAGAACCCTCCTTCAAAAGATGTTCGAAGGCATCAATAAATTGTTTTGATTCTATAATATCTTGACAAATTATTCCATGTTTGCCTAGTGTAATAGTCTCTTGCAGACTGTTAACATTTTCTTGGACATCCATTATTACCATCTTTATGAGCATAAGCAATTGTCATTAATTCTTTGTCTAAACAGTTTCTGTTGATCTAGGAATTGAGGCAAAGTTTTGCTATTCAAAATTGACCTAAACATAATGGTTTGGTTCTCTGAACTATTTTCGAAAGTTTGGTGTCTTCGTCGTACAGTTTGTCGATATTTTGGTTTATGAGCTTTAGATCGTCTTTGTCTAAGGTACCAAATAATGCCTTGGAAGCTGAGCCTATGATATTCAATATTCCTCGTTTGGTCCGATGATATAGGCTGGAGCTAAGCTTGTTATATTTGTAGTTAAACCGTCTAAATTTTCCTGACAAAAGAGCTAGATTCTGATGGTTACATTCTTTGCAAATTTCTTCGATAATTGTCCATTAGTTTCAAAACTTTGGTTAGGTCGTCGCGGATGTCGCTAGGGTTAATGAAAATGTTAATTTTCACTTATTATTTGGGTATGGTTGAGAGGAGTCAGAGTTTGAATCCTTCAGATGCCTGGAAGGTAAATGGTATGGTTTCAGTCTATTTCCGTGTGCTAAAAGGGTTTTGGAATCGTTAATTTCTGTTAAATAGTTAGGCTTGCGATTTTCGAGGATAGGACATTGTAACGCCGTGCTTTTACGGCGCCTTGTTTGACGCGCGGGGATCGAACGCAACCCTACCGGGATTGTAAGGCCCGGGCTTCACTGTTTGAAGACGCGTCGGTTTACACTGGTTATCGGTCCGATATTGACCGATTTCGAATGAACGAACGATTGACTCTCCGAATGATTGAGACTGTTTGAAACGCACGAGTGAGACTCCGAATCGAGAATATATGTTTGTGAGTGTGACTATAATAATAACGCGCCTCGATTGCTCGCGTTTTTTTATGCATTTTTCCCCACTTGAGATTCCTGAAGGAATCTCCACCTCCATGCCGGGATGCACTGATCTCGAATATTATGACTTTCCGATCAGCGTCCTCCAAACGTTTTGTCACCACCCTCTCGTACCGTCCTGCACGGGCCTTGTCTAGGAGAGGGGTGCGACACGTAATTGCGTGGTCGGGAGGTCCTCTGGGTCTTGAGATGTCATCTCCGCGGCGGTTGGGACTAACTTTCCCAAGACGAGTTCAAAAATCTCAAGTGTTATTGCGGCATTATTTTTCGGGCCTTTCGGATTTACGACGTGTCGCGATCATTAGAAAAGTCGGAAGACACTGCCCAGATGTTCGGCAGCTGCAAAAAAGATTTCCGTCTCAGATGACCCACGCTTGTCCGTGCCATAAACCTTCACGAGAGAGAGAGAGAGAGGTCTACGGGAGGTCCTACGTAACGGAACAGACATCATGGGCCGTGCCATTCGGGTGATCTGTGGTCGTCGTGTAAAAGTACCAAGTCTCCCTCATTATAGAGGCTTTGGATTCTATTTTTCTTGTCTTGTTTTGCTTTATAACGGGTGTTATGTGTCGTGCCGAGGATATTAAAAACTTCTTAGATTCAACAATAACAAATTTATTGAATAATGTTTTATCCTGCACTTGTCGCCGGCCGATTTAACTTTGGGCGACTGTTTCAAAGGATCCGTGGTTGGGAGTTGGTCGGTTTAACAAATCGAATGGTTATGAAATCGCGTCTTAATTAGTGTCCCTCTCGTGTCTCTATCGTGGTCTGTCTCTGCTTCTCAGTTGTCTCTACCGTCTGGCTGTCTCTACCGTCTGGCTGTCTCTACCGTCTCGCTGTCTCTACCGTCTCGCTGTCTCTACCGTCTCGCTGTCTCTACCGTCTCAGTTGTCTCTACCGTCTCAGTTGTCTCTACCGTCTCAGTTGTCTCTACCGTCTCAGTTGTCTCTACCGTCTCAGTTGTCTCTACCGTCTCAGTTGTCTCTACCGTCTCCCTGCTGCGTCGGAGTATCGTCCCTTTATCGCCTCGCGGAATGTCTCGATAAGGCCCCGTTTGGGGGAAACGTCATCCCCATTCGCCGATTGACTTGAGGGAGGAGAATTTTCTCGTTAGATCCCCTCTTCGGCGGAGGACGCGAGCCCACCCTCAAGTCAATGTTGGGAAACCCCCAAAACGTGCCGAAAACGGCTGAGAATTCCGGAGCGAGACGTTACCCCGAAACAGCATGACGACGTGGGCCCGAACGGCCCGATGTGGATTTATGGCCCTTGGCCTGGCGACGGTCCCGATGGCTCAAGGGGGCGACCGCTTTCTCGAAACCCGAGGTCGAGAGCATCTCGAGTGGTCGCACGTGCGGCGCAAGGGATGCGGACCCTTGGCCGCTGGTCGTTCGTGGGGACAGCAACATGTGTCCTTTCGGGACCGTACATGCTCCCCCCGTTGAACTATACACAAGTAGTTCAAAATCACATAGAAAGGAACATAACATAACATAGGCGTAAATTAAAACGAAAAATTCGAAAATCGATATACAATGATGCAAAAGAAGAAAATACGAAACATTCTTAAAACGCGTAAAACTAATGACTATAAATGCGCATAATATGTTACTACTACGGGTCACATCGTCACATGAGTCGAGGTCTGTCATAAAACTGACCTACTAGGACGGCAAACATACAAATAACACTGATAACAAACGAAACGCTGTACAAACGAAAGATCAAAGATTAAAATTAAGATTTTTCGGGTTCGATCGGTAAAGGTGCGAGGTGTCGAATGTTGCGCCTGTACGCGCCGTTAGCTGTGCGCACAGTTACCGCGCGTATTACGTCGTCCTTGCCTGGGTGAACTTCGACGACCCTTCCAAGAGTCCATTGTAGCGGTGGCAAGTTGTCGTCCCTTAACACGACAATCGTCCCTTCCTTGATGTAATGCGAGCCCCTTGTCCATTTTGCTCGTACATTTAGGTGGTTAATATATTCCTTGTGCCACCGGCTCCAAAAGTCCTGTTTAATCTTTTGGATGTGTTGCCAGGTGGACAGCCGATTGGTAACTGTTTTGGTGAAATCGGCTTCTGGTACGCTCGTCATTATACCGCCAATTAAAAAATGACCGGGAGTCAGGGCGGATAGGTCATTAGGGTCAGAAGAAAGGGGTGTCAAGGGACGTGAATTTAGGACTGCCTCGATTTCGGTTGTTGTTATTGCTCGTGGTTGATCTTGCGATCGTTCGAGCTTTGTTGTAACTTGCACGCTTTGTGTGCCGACTAAGATTCTATTTTTTAGCTAACCGGGCGCTGCAACAATTGGCTTCCCGGGAGACCTCTGTATCCACTGACGATGGATCAGGGTGGATGGACAGCTTAGGACTGTCGAACAATCGTGTAGCATCCACGAGGTCTCCTCGGTTAGCCCTACCTTTACTTCAGGGTGGGCGGCGAGGAAAAACTGCCCAATCACGGCAGGCTCAAAAAACGAACGCTAATTGGTTGGAACCTTTGGAAAGGGTACCGCGAACGCCTCCAGATGAGCTTCCTCCTCATGGGAAAATTTGGAAATCTACCCCATTTGGAAGCAATCGCGCCGAGTGGTCCAAGTCCCAACTCCGCTAACGCCTGGTCGTAAATCAGAGATAAGTCCTTCACGGAGGACCACCATAAAACTGTCGACGGGGCCCATGAGTTTTACGAGGCTCGAAAACTAACATTTCTGCCACGGGGTGACAGGCCCACCCCCCTAGCCTTCAAGGACCCACGTGTCTGGCCCCCGCCGTGAAGCCCAGATGGGGAATCCCTAACACTCTTGTTAAGAATCAGAACAAGGGTCTCATTGTGACCTTTATAAACCCTAACAGTTGTAAAGGTCGCAAACTGCTCAAATGTAAATAACTCGTCGCCGACAACACGACGTAGGTGATGTTTGAATGATTTCACCACTGCCTCCCACAATCCCCCGAAATGAGGAGACAGTGGCGGCATGAAGTGCCACGTGATCTTTCTTTCTACGACATATTGATGGATTTCTTCTTGTTCGCTTAAAGACCGAAGTAAATCCACCATTTCATTATTCGCACCGACAAAATTCGTTCCGTTGTCCGAGTAAATGTTCCGACAAATGCCGCGCCGTGCAATAAAACGTTTCAATGCTGCCAAAAAGGCTTCCGAGCTCATGTCGCTGACGACTTCCAAATGTACGGCCTTTGTCGCGAAGCAGACGAAGACGGTAACATAAATTTTAACACGGTTACGGTTGCGGTATCGTCGCTCCTTTATATAAAAGGGACCGCAACAATCGACTCCGACATTCGTGAATGGTCGGGATTCTAAAACTCTAGCGGCAGGTAGGTTCCCCATGACATAATTAGTCATCGGAGGATTGCATCGAAAACATTTTACACATTGGCGGATGATTTTTCGTGTTATGTTTTTCCCATCGATGGGCCAATACAATTGACGAACGAGGTACAGAGTCGCTGTCAAACCCGAATGATGATTTTGCACGTGAGATTCGCGAATGATGAGATCGGTAACGTGACTACTTCTTGGGAGGAGAATCGGATGCATTTGTTCAAACGGTAAATTTGAATTTTGCAAACGACCTCCAACACGTAAAATGCCTCTTTCATCGATAAATGAGGATAATGGCAGCAACTTGCTCTTCGAATTTAATTGTTTACCTGTCTTTAAATCGCGCAATTCTTGAGCGAACGATTGTTGCTGAGTAAATAAACTAATTTTTTCTTTCGCGCGTTGCAATTCCTTGACAGAAAGATGTCCGATAACTCGGGGTTTTGATATGAAACGTAGACAATAAGCGATGACTCTGGTTAAACGACGGATACACGAATATTTATCGATAATTTCCCAAGGTTCTACGATCGTGGAGACTAGACACGTGAGTTTTCGTAGCTCCGGTAAAACTTCTGGAATTTCGAAATGCGAATTTGGCCAAAATGTTTCGTCTAACTTCAGCCACGAGGGCCCATAACGCCAGAGACTGCTTGCCATGAAATTTTTAACGCTGCACCCACGTGAAAGCAAATCGGCGGGATTATCGATCGATCGAATATGTCGCCATGCCTTAATATCAGTGCTTTCCTGAATATCTGTAACCCGGTTTGCGACGAAAGTCTTTAATGTATTCGGAGACCGTTGTAGCCAATGAAGAACAATTGTAGAGTCCGTCCACAATACGGTAGAGTGGATCTCCTTTCTGATTATTTGTTTAACATTGGTAAACAGTTCGGCAAGTAATTTAGCTCCGCATAACTCTAATCGCGCTAAACTAATGGTTTTTAGCGGAGCTACGCGGGATTTGGCACAAATCAAATGAACTGCAATGTTTCCAGACATGGATATAGTGCGTAAATAAATGTTGGCTCCGTATGCGCGCTCACTGGCGTCACAAAAACCATGGATTTCGATTCGTTTGACCTCGTGTTGCGAAATGTGCCGTGCAAAAGCGAAATCCTTCAATAACCTTAATTGCGCTTGGTAATTAGACCATTCGGTTTGGATGTCGGCAGGTAAGGATTCGTCCCAATCTAGCCGCAGTTGCCACAGACGTTGCATGAGTAGTTTCGCGCTTGCTGTTACGGGTCCAAGGAGCCCTAACGGATCAAATATTTTTGCAATAGTTGAAAGGATTGTTCGTTTGGTATGCGTTTGTCTGTTATCGATAGATACGGTATATCTAATTGAATCGTCGCGTGGACTCCAGATCACGCCGAGGGTCTTAACGGATTCATCGCCGAAATATTTCGGATGAATTTGATCTTCCGATAGCCCTGATAACAAATTTGGGTCGTTTGATACCCATTGTCGAATATTGAGTCCCCCCTTTTTTAGCAAATTAATAATACCGTTACGTAATTTAAGGGCTTCGCGGAATGTTGCAGCACCGGTCAAAAGATCATCAACGTAAATGTCCCTTTTAATGACCTCGGATGCCGCGGGATAATTGTCCGATTCGTCGTTTGCCAATTGGTGTAAACACCGGATTGCCAAATATGGGGCTGAAGCTACACCGAAAGTGACCGTCTTAAGCTCGTAGGTCGAAATTTCGTTTTTGTCGTTCCGCCAAAGAATCCGTTGATACGGACGATCTTCGGGACGAATGAGAAATTGACGATACATCTTCTCAATATCGCCGGTTAGCACGTATGCATGACTTCGAAATCTTAACAACAAAGAGAAGAGGTCATCCTGAATCGTCGGACCAACTTCGAGCGCATCATTCAAGGAGATGCCGGTGTCCGATTTAGCCGACGCATCGAACACAACTCGACATTTCGTCGTCGAGCTGGTGGGTTTGATGACGGCGTGATGCGGTAGATAAAAACCGAAAGAATTGTCGGGTGATTCTATTTGTGTCATGTGACCTAACGTGATGTATTCGTTTATAATCGCGGTGTATTCTGTCTTTAGATCGGGACTTCGAGCGAGTCTGCGTTCTAAAGACATAAATCGGTTTAATGCTTGTGTTCGGGATTCGCCGATGTCTCGCTTCTTCTGATTGAACGGAAGCGCGACAACGTATCTCCCGGAATGTTCTTTTTTTTTAGTGCGGGGTTCGACCCGCTAAAACCCCCACGGCGGCCTAGGGCGCTGGCGAGTAGCGGGGGAGCCACGGGAACTCTCAAAGAACACAACCGCGGCTCCCCCTCGCCTGGCCGGCCACCAGGATGGAATGGCGGTGGCCGGCCGCGTCCCGGGGGGGAGATTTATACTCACCCCATGAATCATCTTGCTTCGGCGGTGCGGGGGACCGCACCCCACACCGCCTCGTCACTCCCACTATGAGGAGGACAGCTTCAGTTGGGGGGGGGGGGGGGGATGGCGGGCGGCGGGCAATTAAACCAGTAATCTGGTACACTCCCGGAATGTTCGCGTGCAACGGTACGGATAAAATGAGACTCTATTTCATTTTCACTTGCCGACAAGTGGTATTGTTGTGGTCCCACTTCGATTTCCCAAAACTTCCTAAGATCGAAGTCAACCGTGCTCAGGAAAGTTTGTGGGTTTCCGAAAGAAACAGTGGGGGCGCTCCCCCCGATGACCCATCCGAACTGGGTTTTTTGTAAAATCAAATCTGGTTTTCCCTTCGATTGAATCTGCAGTTGACCAATACTGAAACTAGCTAATGTTGGTCCTGTTCCAATCAACATATCTACAAGGGAAGGCTTGTGAAAATGTGGATCCGCGAGAACAATATTCGGAGGAACTTGTAGTTTATTGCGATTTATTTGGCGGTCTGGCGTGTGTCCTGCGATACGCGGTATGACAAAAAAAAAAAAAAAAAAGAAAAAAAAAAAAAAATCGAGAGTCCGGGAAAATTGATTTAATCGGGAGACAACCTTGACCTTTACAATCCGATTCGCAACTGTTTGAAGCTCATTCAACACATCGATATTCACCATTTGTATGTGAGTGGGCAACCTTAATTTTGCTGCAAACTCTTCAGTTATTAAATTCGCGTTCGAACATGTGTCTAATAGCGCGCGACATTCGATAGGTTTTTGTTGGTGGTCTAATGCGCGTACGACTGCAGTCGTTAACAGTCCGTGAGTAGCCCCGTCTGTCATTAGCGTCTGATGAATTTCGAATTTGGTCGGAATATCGATGTGGTTGGGTTGACGTCATTCTTGGTCATTTAATTGTGGATCCGAATTGTCGATCCAAAATTGACATTTCCGTAATCTGCATTTTTCCGCTGAATGATTGGGCAACAGGCAGTTTAGGCATAATTTCGCATTTTTCACGGCTTCGATACGCTTTTCTACATTCATGTCTAGAAAATGAGGATATTGATACGTGCGATGCCCTTCATTTTTACAAAAAGAGCAGGGCCATACTCGCGCCTGAGTTGCAAGAGCGATCCGGCGTTGAAATTTCGGTGACGAAGGAGGTGAATTTCGCGATCGCGTTTGTCGAATATACTGATTTTCACGTTTGTTTGCAGGGCGAGACGACATATTTATAGACGGTTTGTTCATACATGCGATCGATGCATAATCCTGCGATTGGTGGGAGACATTATGCAAATGTTTAAATATATCGTTCACTTTCGGAACTTCTGTGTCGATTAACGTATGCTCCCACGCCTTTCGCGTTTCGTCTCCCATACGAGAAATGACAATGCTGGTTAAGATATCATTCGCTATATCTTCCCATGTTCTGCCTAAGGCTTCCAACGATCGAATATGAAGTTGCATATGCCGAACTAATTCTCGAATCGCGTCAGAAGAGTCATTTTTCATAAATGGGGTTTCCCGTAATAACGTCGCATGGCGCAGAACTAATACGCGTTGGTTGTTGTATATTTCCGTTAAATGATTTCATACCACGTCGTAATTTTCTTCGCTTATTGTAAATGCTTCTATCGATTCCTTGGCCTCCCCGGTTAACGACAAAGTGAGATCCGTTAATTTTTGAATCTCACTCAGACCCTTGTCTGAATCGATCATCGATAAAAATGCGTCGCGGAAAGTTACCCATTTCTCTATTCTTCCGTCGAATTTTGGTAGGTTGATATTTGGTAGATTCACCGAAATTTTATTCGCGGTTATTTTAGGTTCGGATAAATTAACATTTTCATCATTACCGTTAGGTTTGATTGACAGCGACTCTTGGAGCTCGAGAGCTGCCGCAAGAGCTTCGTCATACGCGTTACTTGTTTCTTCGCGCTCTAATTCTACGACATCATAGTCTTTGGTTAAAATACCCAATTCGTCTTGGTTGTCGTTAAATTTTTGAAAAAGAGATCGGATTCGAGTTATTCGTTCTTGTAATTTAATACTTTCTCTTTTCGATTCTGTAAATGACTCGACAAATTTACTTAATGAAGTAATTTGAGCCTTAAAGTAACTTCGGTTCTGTTTAATTACACGACTTTGTCTTTCAACGGCCTTGTCGGTCTTCTCAATATGTGCCATTTTTATTCCGAAATTCGAGACAGGGGAACGAACGGATTAATAGGAAATTTAATTGGCGTGAAAATTAAAACGAGCCTACCTTCGCCGATGCCGTCGTCCACGGAGTTGTCCCTGGTCACGATAATGCAGGAACGTCTCTGGAGCTTCGGAGGTTGACTGCTGTTCGCCTTCGTTGAATTTCCAAGGAATGTCTCGTGTATGTGGTTGAACCGACACTAGACTTGCACTCCAATTACGCCACTGTATCCGGCTCGAAGGACCATGTTATGTGTCGTGCCGAGGATATTAAAAACCTCTTAGATTCAACAATAACAAATTTATTGAATAATATTTTATCCTGCACTTGTCGCCGGCCGATTTAACTTTGGGCGACTGTTTCAACGGATCCGTGGTTGGGAGTTGGTCGGTTTAACAATATTTGGTCGATAGCCGTTTATCGATAGCTCGCTCGAACGGTTGTGAAGTCGCGTCTTAATTCGTGTCCCTTTCTTGTCTCTATCGTGTCACTATCTTGTCTCTGGTCTGTCTTTCGTTTGTCTCTCTTGCTGCTTCGGAGTATCGTCCTTTTATCGCCTCGCGGAATGCCTCGATAAGGCCCCGTTTGGGTGAAACGTCATCCCCATTCGCTGATTGACTTGAGGGTGGAGAATCTTCTCGTTAGATCCCCTCCTCGGCGGAGGATGCAAGCCCACCCTCAAGTCAATGTTGGGGAACTCCCAAAAAATGCCGAAAACGGTTGAGACTCCCGGAGCGAGACGTTACCCCGAAGCAGCATGACGGGCGACCGATTTCGCGAAACCCGAGATCGGGAGCATCTCGAGTGGTCGCACGTGCGACGCAAGGGATGCGGACCCTTGGCCGCTGGTGGTCTATGGGGACGACGGCATGTGTCCTTTCGGGACCGTACACTTAGACCGTTTGTGGAATTCATTGTTCTTCGATAATTTAATGGCAGACTGATTGTCCACAAACATTGGCACGGCTTCGCATGTTAATTTTAATTCTAACAAAATGCGGCGAAGCCAGAGCTTCCTGTGTGCCATATATTACGGCAATATATTCGGCTTTGGTAGTTGAAAGAGAAACGACGCTCTGTCGTTTACTTGACTTTGGGTAGGATAGTTCTGAATAACTTGTACACTCGTTGTGCGGTGTGTATCAACGTTGTTCATTTTGCCCTTTTTATTACCGCCTGTCACTTACACTCTTCGCGTATTTTCTGGACGGCGTGGTAATCGGAGGGGATAATGAGCTGTGCGTGATAACGTGTGGAACTTTTCCTCCGGGTCACCCGCGTCGGTCCACATGACCCTTCGGAAGCTCTCCTAATTTATGACGGTCTCCGTTAGCTATTGAGGTATCTCTAAAAACCTCTATTGCGAACATGCGTTGTCAAAGTTTGGGACTCATCATCATCATCATTCCATTGTGCGCACGACTGGTCGTTACATGACCATGAAACTGGTCCACCGTTCAATATGTTACGAGCCGAGGGCCAGGCAGGTTGGGTGGCCGGAGGTTGTATGCAATTGGAATTTTTGATAGGGGTGCGTAGACCAGCCGATGTTTATTTCGACACGGGTAGCTACCTTCAAGGAAGTTAGGATGAGGTGTTTGGAGAAATTGGTGTTAGGGTGCCTCGTAACTTTGTTAAAAAGAAATAAGGATATAACTCGAGCGGTTGAGGTATACCTTGGTGGGTTTTTACCTACTACTGGTTCGAAGCAGGAGATGGAAATGATTGAACTAGAAACCAAAGAGAACTGGTAGAAACTAATTTATTGCGCGTTGAGTTTAACAAGTGTGAGTGTGTGTTCGAGGACTCTAAACGCGCTCTCAGTTTTTCGCACTGAGCCGACGGGGGCTTCTGATTCTAGGTTGTTACCTCGTAGAGTTCGTCGAAAGAGAATTTAACTCAATCTCGCTAACGTTTGCGTCTCGACGAATGTCACAAAACTAGCCCCGATTCCCGGTCGCGTTTGAGCCCTTTATATACTGAGATTTTGGTGGAAAAATGGTAGTGGGGGTGTTGCTACGTGGTCCGGTTCCAGAACGTTCGTCGTCGTACCCCCTCGGAGGTACTCGACTCACGATATACAAATGCACCCCCGGCTGGCTGGCGCCAGCCTTGCGTATGCATTCAGGAAGGAATATAGAAAATACGTGGGGGAAGATTCTCCGTACGTTACAATGTAATAAAAGTTTATCACATATTTGGAGTTTCCTCCTCTCCCCCCTCGTCCTCCTCGTTCCTTACCCCTTTTACGGGAGCCATATATTACGGGGAGCGATTTCTCGCTGCCTAGCTAAAATGGCATCTAACGACTCCTCCTTTCTGCCGCTGCTTCCGTCAGCAACGCCGTTGCTGGTCGCCGCTGCTGCGGCGGAGGTGTTCCCTGTTTCTGTAATATGAATCTCTCCCATTTTCGCTCTTATGCCTCTTTCCATATTTCTAAACAAAAAGATAATTACTAGAACAAATTTCTACAATACTAAATATTATCGCGTTATAAATTCGAAATAATACTCAAAGTTAAAAATTTTACATTTACTCACATTGGCAGCGAAGGCGCACACCAAGTGTACAACCCGACATTGCGTGGGTACGCTTGAGGTTTTTTAATTAGTTTTGTGCTAATCACAATTGGTTTTTTGTACTCCGTTTCTGTGGCCTCTCGGATACTCATGTTCCTAATGTAGCGGCTGTCCAATATTTCGGGCAACATACAATGGACGTAGAATCGCGACAATTTCGATTTCATTTCATTCTGCCAAAATGTGTCGTCTTTGCTTACTTTTATGGTTTTCTTACCCTTTGGTGTCCACAAACAAAACAGACAATATTGTCGACCTGTTATGTGCAGTTGTCCCTGCACTTGGTAAAAATAGTGATGGGTTCTGCGTAATGCAGTACCTGCATCATCTTCAAATATTCTTCGTACTGGTTGAATATTTTTTATCGCTTCTTCTGGCGAGAACTTTTCTGCCGTCTTCGGGCATTTAATTTCCACGATACCGTCGTCGTCAATTATGCCGTCCGGAGTTGCCCCCAAAAATGGTATCTCTGCTTCAATGAAGAGACCGCATTTGCGGATTTCAACGTCTTCCTCCTTCGCAAGTTGTTCGGGGGCAATATTCTCACACTGCCGACCATATTCAGTGGCAGACAGCTGCAATATGTTTGGATACAGCAGTGACTTTACCTAATTTCCACACTTGGTTGTTTTCCTTCGCCGACACACTTTGCCAAAGTTCGACGCTGTAAGTAATTTGGATCGGTATGTATGCCACTCGTGGCTTTTATTTTGTTCTGCCGTATCCCTCTCTATTTTCTTTCGATTCGTCTGCCAATCCTGCAGCATCTCCATGTGCCTTTCTTTTTCAAAGTTAAATAGATGTTGCTCCATATCCGGTTTCTCTGCGCTACCTCCATAATCCGGGTCCGTTGTTGAACAAAACGCGTTTCGCACCTTCTTCGGAGACTTTATTTCCTTTTCCTTTCCTTTTTCATTACTGCCTTTCCTTCCTTCTTCTAATTCTTCTATCAATTTTGGCGGCTTCGCACCCTTGCCCTCTATTACCTTTGATATTAGTTTTTGCGTGTTGTGCTGTACAACAGCAGCTGCACATCTCGCAGAATATGACCCTCTCTGGCCCCAATTTATCCTTTTCCCACCGGTATATTTTGCAATGATTGCATTGAGGTTCTCAACTGAATTGTTTGTAGTATTATGTAATAAACTTTCAGCATGAGCCATCAATGGACGGAAGATCTCATGCATCCGGTTATATATGCCGATTTTCTTGAGATGCGGTACCAAGTTGTCTTCTCCCGTGTTTGCTGGGCGGTCGCAGAAATATCCTAGTCTTTGACACTCCTTGTGCTCTCCGAAAACGTGGCTAGGAATATTTAGTAGATCCGTTTGCAAATTTTTTATTCTTTGTTGGGTCGGAAGATTTTCCTTCGATCTGTAAACTGCAGCCTTCACAACATCCGTGCGCAGTCTACGAATGTTATTTTCCACGGCTTTTCGATAAATGCCAGGTGGAGTCTTCTTTACAACGTCTTTCAGTTTGTTGCAAAAATTGCGCAATAAATGGTTCGTGCACTCAATCTTTTTAACACGAACCATCTCTGCCTTGTATGGATCACAATCCAAAATCCTTTTATACACGCTGCTGTCGCCATCGGCGATCAAGATATTATATATCAGACCTCTTTTTTGTATGCTGGTCTGGAAACCCTCAGCAATTGCAGCACTCTCCATTCTCGTGGACGTCTCATTTCGTCCCCAGTTCTTGAAGCATCTATGTTCTCTGGGGCTTTCCTTCCTCTTCGAAGCGTTGCGGCAAATCAAACACACTTTATTTTTCACACCTGCAAATAACACTTTCTTTGTATGGTATCCCACTATTGCACCAATACCGGATAAGGAGTCATACCTTCCAGTATGGAACGATCTCTTCATCCAGCTGCCGTCAGCCACGACGGGGATGAAAGGGATACCGGAAACTGAAACGTCCCAGATATCATCTGCCAGACGACGAAGATTCGTTTCGTTGTCGAAGACGTTCGAGTACAGGAACCGCTACGGGAAAAATTCTATTCGGCGAAAGAGGGGTCCGTGATCCATGAGCGATGCCTTCCTTGTTCGGGGTGGGGTAAAAGATCCTTGGTACAACGTTCCCATTACTATGACTATCTTCTTGACTCTCCGTGGAAGCACAATGAAACACCGCTGGTGGATTATTATCTTGACTATCCCTGCTGTTCTGACTAACAGAGCTACACCAACTATTCAAACTTAAGTTGGAACTGACCGAACTCAACGTCACTACCGATTCACTATCGAACATAACATTGTCTAACTGGGAGTCACTATCGTTACGTAAAACCGTATGCCGGGGCCTATTGTGACGCGCATGAATACTGAACTCATCGTCGTGGATTTGCTTCAAAAAATCGAAACGGAAGAAAAATATCTCCTCCCCTTTGCTCAGTCGGTCTTCCAAGTCATGACCGAGTAAATCCAATCGTACGCTTTCGTGTAGTAAAGAATTTGATACGCGTTCAGCGACGTGTGTGTGTTCCACCATCAACCCATAAACTTATTCTTGATACTCAATTACGGATCAATTGGGTATAATACCAAGTGTCCGGGATCTAGTCAAGCTAACTCAAAATTATTTAAAACTGATATTAATGATGCGGCCAAGTGGCCAGGATTCATGGCAAGGGCCATGTGCTTGAGTAACCCCCAACGGTATGGGTCTGTCATCGGAATTGTTAACCATTCCTGTGATAGTCTTACAGATCATGGAAACGATAAAATTATGTGTCAGTGAGCGCGGGTCTGTCATAGCCAGACTCACCATGTTCAAAACAGCCTTACGACCGTTCCCGAGCACAGGCGGCCGCACCATAACGTCTCCTTGACCTTAAGGGAGTGTGCACCTAGGCCGTAACGGATCGTGGCGCTGCAGTTGTGCGAACGGACATTAGATAAACCAAATTAGAAATATTTTCGACCGGCAGGTGGCACACGCATATGTTTCTGTGATCACGGGTATCGGTAAAAATGTAACGGAAGAGAGAAAGCAAGCTAAAAGAGAAGGATAGCGACTAAACATGGTTGCCACATTTCATTCCGCGCCGCAATGTTGCCATGTCGTCAGGACTGTTTCACAAACTGAGTTTCATGAAACTGATTCCTGCTTCATGAGCCCGTTCTGCCGCGCGCTAGGTTACTTGACCAGGGGAAGGTGGCGTGCGGGGCAGTCCCCATACTCGTAGCAGTTGCAGCAAGAACGCTCGTCGAATACTGTAAATATCTGAACTATAATAAAGAAATGGACATTTCTACAACCGAAGCCCCCCAGCTTAGACTTTTCTGAATCGAAATATCCAACTCCCGAACTGCTCACTCGAATATTGGCACGTTCATCTTACTTGATACGAACAGTTGTCACGAAGATATTCTGCCGCGCGCTACTTTACACGACCAGGGGAAGGTGGCGTGCGGGGCAGTCGTGAGCGGCACGGCAGTTGCAGCAAGAACGCTCGTCGAGTAATCGGGTAGGTGAAGTAGGAAAAAATTTTAATATATATAATAATATATATTAAAATAATAATGGATTTTTTTATAATAATAATAATTTAATGACATGTACTTATAATTTTTATGGAATGATTCATTGTATTATAATAAAGTAAGAATAATAAAAACGTAAGGATGAATAATTATAGGAAATCAGGAAAAAAGTGATGGCGATGGAGCAATTGGTAAATAAAATGAACACAAATGATAAAAACTGTTAACAAGCGCGGGTTGAATTGTGGCTGGTGCACAATCACGCTCGTATATTGAAGATGACCATCAAGAGATGGCCGGCAAGAACCATTGTTTCTATACTTAGTTTACTGTATGTGTGATGACCATACCGGTCTATACACGAAGAGCACGTTTGCCTTCGGTGTGAGAATTGATTCTGATTCTAAATTTCTTGGCCCACCTCCCACATTGACTCCAACCCCTACCCCTTTGGAGGTTTTCCGCAAGATGGGGATGTCCACTAGCCAATCCTAAATTTGTTAATAGTACCGCCCATTTGTTCGTTAAGACAGACCGGGCCTTGTAATTTTCCCACCCCGGTGGTCCGGCGTCGAGTGCGACCTGGGGTCCGTCCCGGGGTTCCGCAAGCGCTCTTCACATTTCGAGGGATTTATGGTGCGTCGTTCGGTTGTTGGAGTTTTAAGGAAAAGTTCGAGTGTCGAATTTAGACGCTCTATCTGTTTATGATGCCAGATGTGAACGTTCCCATGAATGCTGAGAAAGGCCCCCTTGTCATGGTACGGGAAGTCACGTACGCACCATAAATCGCCTTGAAATCCTAAACAAAAACGATTTTAATAAAAATTGAGAACGTATGTGCATTTACCCCCCCCCCACTCCTCTGCCGCCTCTGCCTCCTCTGCCACCTCTCCCTCCTCTTCCTCTTCTTTTTTCCCCCCTCTTCTGGGGGCCATACATGGTTTTTTTGAGCTTCTTCAGCTCTCTCTGCAACATATAAGTATGTATTATTATTATTATTTGATATTATACATATTACTATATTATATCATATATAAAAGTATTTTTCATTTACTTACATTTGCCGCCACCAGGTTTGCCAGGTTTGGCCTGGCCACCCCTCTGGCCAGTTGGCCCAGAATATTTCGCCATTGGGACTGTAACATAACAGCAGAATTAGAAGTATATATATTATAAATATACATTCTATTTTGTACACATATATTGCATATACTTACAGCCCTCCCGGACTCGTATGCGGCAGCGATTTCTCGCTGCCGCGCTAAAATAGAGTCAAGCGACTCTTCGGCGTTCCCCGCTGCCGCGGTGGCTGTTGGCGGCGCGGAGGATGACTCCGCTGCCGCGGTTGCTGCTGTCGGCGCCGAGGAAAGCTCCGCTGGCCAATTTATCCAGAACTGTCTTCATACTTGCCTGTAACATAGACGTGGAATTAGAAGTACATACATTATGAATAAGCATTTCATCGTACATATATATTGCATATACCTACAGTTTTCCCGGCGTTGAATGCCAGATCGATTTCTTTCCTTCTGGCCAGAACATTGTCGGTCGTTCCCTCAACCGCATTGACGCTGTCAATGGTAGCATCGCAAGCACACCTCACTGCCGACCCGCGTGAACATCATCTGCAACATGCAAGGAAAAATTGGCACACTAAGTGTGCAACCCGACATTGCGTGGGTACGCTCGAGCGAATCTAATGACTCGCGAGCTAAGATCTTTTTTAAATTTCCTTCGCTGAAATAATCAGCGAAGGCGCACACTAAGTGTGCAACCCGACACTGTGTGGGTTCGCTTCAGGTTTTTTAATTAGTTTTGTGCTAATCACAATTGGTTTTTTGTACTCCGTTTCTGTGGCCTCTCGGATACTCATGTTCCTAATGTAGCGGCTGTCCAATATTTCGGGCAACATACAATGGACGTAGAATCGCGACAATTTCGATTTCATTTCGTTCTGCCAAAATGTGTCGTCTTTGGTTACTTTTATGGTTTTCATACCCTTTGGTGTCCACAAACAAAACAGACAATATTGTCGCCCTGTTATGAGCAGTTGTCCCTGCACTTGGTAAAAATAGTGATGGGTTCTGCGTAATGCAGTACCTGCATCATCTTCAAATATTCTTCGTAGTGGTTGAATATTTTTTATCGCTTCTTCTGGCGAGAATTTTTCTGCCGTTTTCGGGCATTTAATTTCCACGATACCGTCGTCGTCAATTATGCCATCCGGAGTTGCCCCCAAAAATGGTATCTCTGCATCAATGAAGAGACCGCATTTGCGGATTTCCACGTCTTCCTCCTTCGCAAGTTGTTCGCGGGCAATATTCTCACACTGCCGACCATATTCAATGGCAGGCAGCTGCAATATGTTTGGATACAGCAGTGACTTTACCAAATTTCCACACTTGGTTGTTTTCCTTCGCCGACACACTTTGCCAAAGTTCGACGCTGTCAGTAATTTGGATCGGTATGTATGCCACTCGTGGCTTTTATTTTGTTCTGCCGTATCCCTCTCTATTTTCTTTCGATTCGTCTGCCAATCCTGCAGCATCTCCATGTGCCTTTCTTTTTCAAAGTTAAATAGATGTTGCTCCATATCCGGTTTCTCTGCGCTAGCTCCATAATCCGGGTCCGTTGTTGAACAAAACGGGTTTCTCACCTTCTTCGGAGACTTTCTTTCCCTTTCCTTTCCTTTTTCATTACTGCCTTTCCTTCTTTCTTCTAATTCTTCTATCAATTTCGGCGGCTTCGCACCCTTGCCCTCTATTACCTTTGATATTAGTTTTTGCGTGTTGTGCTGTACAACAGCAGCTGCACATCTCGCAGAATATGACCCTCTCTGGCCCCAATTTATCCTTTTCCCACCGGTATATTTTGCAATGATTGCATTGAGGTTCTCAACTGAATTGTTTGTAGTATTATGTAATAAACTTTCAGCATGAGCCATCAATGGACGGAAGATCTCATGCATCCGGTTATATATGCCGATTTTCTTGAGATGCGGTACCAAGTTGTCTTCTCCCGTGTTTGCTGGGCGGTCGCAGAAATATCCTAGTCTTCGACACTCCTTGTGCTCTCCGAAAACGTGGCTAGGAATTTTTAGTAGATCCGTTTGCAATTTTTTATTCTTTGGTGGATCGGAAGATTTTCCTTCGATCTGTATATTGCAGCCTTCACAACATCCGTGCGCAGTCTACGAATGTTATTTTCCACGGCTTTTCGATAAATTCCAGGTGGAGTCTTCTTTACAACATCTTTCAGTTTGTTGCAAAAATTGCGCAATAAATGGTTCGTGCACTCAATCTTTTTAACACGAACCATCTCTGCCTTGTATGGATCACAATCCAAAATCCTTTTATACACGCTGCTGTCGCCATCGGCCATCAATATATTATATATCAGACCTCTTTTTTCTATGCTGGTCTGGAAACCCTCAGCAATTGCAGCACTCTCCATTCTCGTGGACGTCTCATTTCGTCCCCAGTTCTTGAAGCACCTATGTTCTCTGGGGCTTTCCTTCCTCTTCGAAGCGTTGCGGCAAATCAAACACACTTTATTTTTCACACCTGCAAATAACACTTTCTTTGTATGGTATCCCACTATTGCACCAATACCGGACAAGGGGTCATACCTTCCAGTATGGTACGATCTCTTCATCCAGCTGTCGTCAGCCACGACGGGGATGAAAGGGATACCGGAAACTGAAACGTCGCCTCTTCGGACGGCTAGTTGTTTCTCCTCTTCTGCCGCTGCTAGCATTTCTGCTTCAGCAAGACTTAACAAATCTTCAACAATGTCGTCATGACGTCTTCGATATTCCATCCTTGATATGTATGGAATGTTCATTGTTGCAAACATTTCTTCCATCTTTGCGTAACCACCTCCAGAAGTGATTGTAGCGAGGGCCGCAGTATAATGCAAGTCCATTGTTTTGTTGTCTGCCGTTTGACTGTGCACTTCCGCTTCATATTGGCACATCTTGCACTTCAGAGTTATCGTTGCTATGAATCCCGAGCGCTTCGTCCCGATCACTTGCAAATGTTGCGTGGTGCATTCGAACGTTGCCGAGTGGTACCCTATCAGTAGTACCTACTCTACCATGACCCGGAAGTCCGTAATGGTTAATCTTTCCTCGATGATTGGCTGTGCACGTGATTACTCTTGCGTTCCTGCCTCAATGATGAAATGGGGCATTTCTTGACTGACTTCCGCTGCTTCGATCTTCTCGGTGCGCATCTTCCTTGCCGCTGCAGCTTGTTGAGTTCTATAAATGCAAAATATACAAACAAAAATAAAGGTTTTTCAAATGAGTACTATACCGTTCGATCTAAATAAATTGATATTATTAATTAAATAATGTGAGCCAGTCACTGTGCCGTTGCACCCATTTCGAATCATAACCTGGAGTAAGCCGTTCAATCTTTCCATTATAATTGAACACTTGCAAATGATAACGATGACAATACAAGTAGCAACGATTTGTTGCATAGCAATACGGCCCACCGGTCATCAAAAACCTAGCTGCGCAAAATTTCAACCCGGTTGCAAGCTGTGGTTATCTCTGACTATCACGAAGTAAAATAATATTAATGCGCCATTGGAGTTCAGTAATGATGTAGCACAAATCTAAGCTCAATCAAAATTTATTGTACGTATCTATTATTTAAAAAATATAATATTATATGTTAGAGCTTAGACTTATTTAAGATGAATTTTATGTTGATTACTAATGTGGGATTAATTTATAATAGAGTTGAATATAATTTTTATTTAGATTTCGGTTCGAGAGATATGAAATTATCTAATTGAATAATTGAATTTGATTTCTAATATACAGTTACGGGGTATATATTATTTTTATTATTTGTTATTATACATATTACTATATTATATTATATATAAAAGTATCATTCATTTACTTACATTTGCAGCCACTAGGTTGGCCAGGTTAGGCCTAGCTGTCCCCCGTGCCAGCTGGCCTAATATATTTCGCCACTGCGACTGTAACACAACAGCACAAATAGAAGTATATATATTATAAATATACATTCTGTTTTGTACACATATATTTCATATACTTACAGCTCTCCCGGACTCGTACGCGGCAGCGATTTCTCGCTGCCGCGCTAGAATTGAGTCAAGCGACTCGTTTGCGGCGTTCCCCGCTGCCGCGGTTGCTGGTGTTGGCGCGGAGCTTGTCTCCGCTGCTGCGGTTGCTGGATCTGTGGCGGAGGTTGTCTCCGCTGCTGTGGCCGTGTTATTCGAACATATGTTTATTTTTTCCATCTCACTCGTTATTTGTTTTTCCATGTTCTAAAAAAAAAAATAATATTATGAACACATTGCGGACGGCTCACGAGATATCTCGTTTTCATGTTTTTTTTATTTAATCGACAACAAGCAACCAGCCGCAAATATTTCTGTTACATAACCATGCGTTCGAAAATGTGCGGTCTTTGAGGGCGTGTTCAACGCGCAGAGCCCCGTCCGCAATGTGTTAAAATAAATTGCTACAATTACTAGAACAAATTTCTACAAACGTTTCAAAACTTTGAAATTATAATGCTACATACATAGTTTATATATTAGTATGTACTTACTTACAATTTGTTGGTTACTTCCTACTACTTCAAGAGTTCAACGTTGAATGAAACTGCGACCCTTTCGCAGCAGGTGTGGTGGCTGTTACCGCACTTTCGGCATTTGGGACGGGTACAAGCCCTTGCTCTGTGATTCGGCGCCAAGCAGTTGAAGCATAGGTGCGAACCCTTTACAGTTCCGTGCCTTTTTGCGACGGACATGGCCAAGAATTTGGGACAGTGGCTGATTACGTGGGCCCCATCACATAGCCCACATTTCTCTATCTGATTCGCGACGTGGGTCGCGGGGACGAAACGCTTAAAACCCCTTTGCCGCCGTGGGGTGTTTCTTGGGCGGTCAGAGCCTACATTACCCATGACCGATTGGTTAGACTCCCTACGCTCGAGATATTGAGACCTCTGTTCTAAGAAATTTGCAAATTCCTTGAGAGTGGGCGACTCGCTTGAATGCATAGAGCGCTTGTCCTACTCGTCAAGGGAAATCGGATCCAGCTTTTTCGCCAGGCACTTGCTAATAAGTGCGTCGCGGAATTGCTCCGGGGTGAGAAGTGATTCGAGGGCGCGGATGTTATTGATAGCGGTGTCGGTAAACTCGCTAAGCCCTTTACTACACGGCTTTCTAAGTTATTCTAAATCTAAGGAGCGAGTTTAAGAGTGATGGTTGACGAGCAATCTGGGGTTGTCGTATTTTTCCTTTAATCGCTCCCAAGCTAATTTATAATTATCGAAACGCTGTAGGATTCTATGACACGAACAGCGGCTCCCGATAAGGCGGACGTCAAATAATTGAAACGATCGATGTCATTATGTCTATCCGAATGATGGACCGCAGAGAAAGTCTCGAAAGGCGAAGGCGTGGCGCTATTTTGTGCATTGGTCGCGGTGACTGAGTTACCGCGAGCTCTCGAAAACAGTGTTTCAGCCTTGGACATGATCGCATAATAATTATCTTCAAACGACTCGCGCTCGGCAAACTGCGCTTCTTCGTGCGGGGTGTCCATGACGGCACATTCTATCTGAGACTGGATGCGATTAAAGGCTTCGTAAAGACCCTCATTTGTTCTGACGCGTCTCTCAAGGGCTGTTACATCTGCCGTTACGTTTTCGGACTCGAGAAATTTTTTCATGATGATGATGATTTTACCGTTTCCGTGATGTGTAAGGCTAACGCAGATTATGTTGTTAACAATTCCGATGACAGACCCATACCGTTGGGGGGTACTCAAGCACATGGCCCTTGCCATGAATCCTGGCCACTTGGCCGCATCATTAATATCAGTTTTAAATAATTTTGAGTTAGCTTGACTAGATCCCGGACACTTGGTATTATACCCAATTGATCCGTAATTGAGTATCAAGAATAAGTTTATGGGTTGATGGTGGAACACACACACGTCGCTGAACGCGTATCAAATTCTTTACTACACGAAAGCGTACGATTGGATTTACTCGGTCATGACTTGGAAGACCGACTGAGCAAAGGGGAGGAGATATTTTTCTTCCGTTTCGATTTTTTGAAGCAAATCCACGACGATGAGTTCAGTATTCATGCGCGTCACAATAGGCCCCGGCATACGGTTTTACGTAACGATAGTGACTCCCAGTTAGACAATGTTATGTTCGATAGTGAATCGGTAGTGACGTTGAGTTCGGTCAGTTCCAACTTAAGTTTGAATAGTTGGTGTAGCTCTGTTAGTTAGAACAGCAGGGATAGTCAAGATAATAATCCACCAGCGGTGTTTCATTGTGCTTCCACGGAGAGTCAAGAAGATAGTCATAGTAATGGGAACGTTGTACCAAGGATCTTTTACCCCACCCCGAACAAGGAAGGCATCGCTCATGGATCACGGACCCCTCTTTCGCCGAATAGAATTTTTCCCGTAGCGGTTCCTGTACTCGAACGTCTTCGACAACGAAACGAATCTTCGTCGTCTGGCAGATGATATCTGGGACGTTTCAGTTTCCGGTATCCCTTTCATCCCCGTCGTGGCTGACGGCAGCTGGATGAAGAGATCGTTCCATACTGGAAGGTATGACTCCTTATCCGGTATTGGTGCAATAGTGGGATACCATACAAAGAAAGTGTTATTTGCAGTTGTGAAAAATAAAGTGTGTTTGATTTGCCGCAACGCTTCGAAGAGGAAGGAAAGCCCCAGAGAACATAGATGCTTCAAGAACTGGGGACGAAATGAGACGTCCACGAGAATGGAGAGTGCTGCAATTGCTGAGGGTTTCCAGACCAGCATACAAAAAAGAGGTCTGATATATAATATCTTGATCGCCGATGGCGACAGCAGCGTGTATAAAAGGATTTTGGATTGTGATCCATACAAGGCAGAGATGGTTCGTGTTAAAAAGATTGAGTGCACGAACCATTTATTGCGCAATTTTTGCAACAAACTGAAAGACGTTGTAAAGAAGACTCCACCTGGCATTTATCGAAAAGCCGTGGAAAATAACATTCGTAGACTGCGCACGGATGTTGTGAAGGCTGCAGTTTACAGATCGAAGGAAAATCTTCCGACCCAACAAAAAATAAAAAATTTGCAAACGGACATACTAAATATTCCTAGCCACGTTTTCGGAGAGCACAAGGAGTGTCGAAGACTAGGATATTTCTGCGACCGCCCAGCAAACACGGGAGAAGACAACTTGGTACCGCATCTCAAGAAAATCGGCATATATAACCGGATGCATGAGATCTTCCGTCCATTGATGGCTCATGCTGAAAGAGTTTATTACATAATACTACAAACAATTCAGTTGAGAACCTCAATGCAATCATTGCAAAATATACCGGTGGGAAAAGGATAAATTGGGGCCAGAGAAATTATCTACTAACTCAACGGTGTGGCTCATTTTCATTGGTTTGGCCAGTGGAATCAACCGAATCTTGTAAATCCTTGTAAAATACGCGTTTTCACTGCGTCGGCACAGGCCGATCGGGCAGGGGAGTAGTCAAAGATAAACAAGTTTGAAGCATTTCGTATCTTCTCAGCGTCATTTGAGAAAGGTACAGTTCCACTTGAAAAGCGAAATGCTTTTCGACATCCGATGTCGGTAAAAGATCAAAGGAAATCGTGCCAAGCGAGGCCAAGTTATCGGCACGGGGAACAGTTTCGGTTTAAAAGTAAAATCTGGGATAAAATTAACAAGTCCTGAAATTTCCTCCAAAAGTACTGCCAGCTCATACGACGATGTATCAGTTGATGAAAGGTATACAGTTTCATTGAAATAAAAGTTTAGATCATTGTGTATCTTGATAATAATATTAGTTTATATGCTCGAATTTGTTCAAAATGAAAATATAAAGTTACATTTCAAGTATAGGTCCTGCCTTAGACGCGGGGATATCGGAAGCACGATTATCGGAAGGACAGTATCAGGTAGTTGCGGAAAGGTATTCATTCATCTGCTGGTGAGCGCTAGAGATATATAGCCGACACAAAGAATTGTAAGAGAATTTCTTTTACCAAGAAAGATTCTGAGGTAAGTGTCGAGAAGACAATCACGGTTCTCCCACCAAAAGGCGACACCTCCACTAGATGGAAAAATCCATCTAGAACAAATTGCCAATCCTTTATCAAGGCGGCATCGTGCCGTTTACCTTCATTAAATATATGTACATTGTCTCAATAGACGACCTCAGATACCCGATAGTCGGAGGAACAAACGAGGTCCCCATTCATCGTCTGTTACCAGGTCTGTTTAGACATACCCAATAAACCATAAGGTCATGTGCACGCCATGCCCTCAACGACCCTAGTTCGGTCATCCTTTCTGAGCTCTCTCTTTCTAAAAACGTGTTGCGTGGTAGATCCAAAGATTTTTCGAGCTTCTGTGTATTTTGCACGTTGGTGTGCCGACTAATTTACCTAACACTGATGACGTTGCCGTGAACGTCCGAATAAGTCAATGGACAGCAACAAATAGCTGTCCGGGAGATATGAACCGCACACAGAGTCTCTAGATTGATTCCTGACTTAGTTCTACTGAGGTCCTTGGTTCACTCGATTTCAACTCAACTCAACAGAACTCAACTCAAATCAGATCAGATGTATGGTTCACTTGTTTTCATCTCAGCTCAGAACAGATCAAATCGATGGTTCACTTGTTTTCGTGTCAACTCCGGTCAGGTCAGACCTAACGAGATGACCGAGTGCCATCCACCAGGTCACCTCGGTCCCCTCCCTACTCTTCTTAACTTAGGAGTAGGCGGCGAGGATATCTGCCCAATCACGGCAGGCTCAAAACAGCGCGACGATCGCTCAAAACAATGATTATCGGGACCAAGGAGGAGACACCGCGGACGTCTCCAGAGGGGATCCAACCTTAAGGGAAAGTTTGGAAATCCTCAACCTTTGGAAGCATTTCGCGCTGAGTAACACGAGTCCCAACCGCACATACGACAAGGCCACGAGACAAGGGCCAGGCGTTTATGGCGGAACAATGAAGGCCTAAAATAAATGTAGACTATGTGCCTTGATGCGGCCCAAAAAATGCCGTTTCGAAAGTCATGGCGACAGGCCCACAACCCAGCCATTACGGACACGAGGCATATGGCCCCCGCCATAAACTCCGGCTGAGCAATACAGGTCCATGTCCAATCGCGAATTCGAAGGGGGAGTAACTGGTAACCTCGTGAAGAACAATGTTGTATTTCATACGTATTACATTCGGATTGCTATCCCGTTCTATGTGGTTATCCATTAGCAGGTATTTATTAAATCTTTTACGAGATCATCTGTTCTTTCGCGAGCTCCACTGCTTTCGGGGTGGATACTATCAGTTTCTGTGTTTAATCTTAAATATTTGTCCAAACGTTTTCACGAGGTTACTTACGAAATTACTACCTTGATCAGTTATGTAGGAGCCGAAGGTTAACGATTTCGGAGCGGCCTCCGAAATCACAACAGTCGACCGGAGCTGGCGGACTCCGGCGCGTTGACCGCACGTGACGTATGTGTCCGTGACATCGCATGCTGTTAAGACGATCGGCGGGCGTTAGGCGCTGGTCAAGCGAAACTGCTAAAATTCGAATGAAGTCTTGTAACCAGACCTCCCAGCATCGCGACCGTTCGTGGAATTTCCACTCAAGGCCAGTGTGTCCACTGATGTCTAGCGTGTCCGTTGCTGTCAGTGATTCTGCTTGGAATCTGCTCCAAGTAGCAGAGACGTGACTTCACAAGTTGGATTCGACGATTCCAGTGGATTGCCAATGGGAATCCATTGAAATCGTTCAATCCCATTTGTGATAGGCAATATTTACTTTCCTGGAAGAAAGTCTTAAAGCGGTCAGGATGCTGCAGGTCTGCTCGTAACATTCGGCCGGCGCACCGATAAAGGGACGCGGCAGAACGCGACGAACGTCGTCACGTGATTTACGATCATACTTGCGGATACGATTACGATTTACGAATACGATTACGTTTTACGAATACGATTACGATTTACGAACACGGTTACGAACACGATCACGATTACGAACCCGGCTACGAAACACGATCACGATTACGAACCCCTTTACTGTCTTTTTGCATTGTGTTTTGTGTGCGCCACTGTTTTGTAATAACTAGAATAGTTTCCATTTACTTACTATTCCATAACTGGAATAGTTTCCATTTCCAGAAATGTTCGGAGGTTGGAATTGAAACTGGCAGATCTGAGAATACTAAGACGCGATTCTTCGAGCCTCGCGCCTCGTTTTTATAGGAACACGGGGCAGTCGGCGAGAAAAGGCAACGACCAGCAGTCCGGTGCCTATAGATACCTAGTATCTATCACATATCTCGTAGCTCTGCGATTTTTCTTACCTGACTTGCACCCAACAGACTATTTTGTGTCCTGAAATTCGCGTCGCGTGCCGCACAACACGCTCGACCGACCTCGTCGACCCTTAGCATCGATGTAGCAATAAATTACATAGGCGTAGGACTAGCACAGGGAAATTCTCAGCAATCCGAAATTTGGAATTTCCGGTAGAAGTTACTGTGTTTCTACAATTGGGGGCTCGTCCGGGATTCCCATCGACTAGACAGTGCGGATTGTAATAATAGTATAAGAGACAGCGACACGACCGTGAAGAGATGGACACACGCAATCTGCAAGATTTAACGACTACCTGTCTGTGGGAGCTACTACGGGAAATGGCGCATTTTACCAGCGGTACGGAGGACGAGGCTAGTTGAAACCGGCACGGACATGGACGATATCTTCGGCGAGGACGTGCCTAAAGTCGTACCAGTCACCGAACGGGAGGTGCTCAAGCTGCGTCTAGTGCTCCTGGAAAAAGAAAAGGAGTTTGTCGTTACAGAGGCCGACCTGGCGAAGCGGGAAGCGGACCTCGTCCGTCGAGAGCAGGTCGGTACCGAGCAGCAGCCTGCAAGCGACAAGGCGATCAAGACGACCTCGTTGGCGCTCTGTGTGGGCATCATGGCAATCGCGGACATTCTGAATCATTTCGACGACTTCCAGCTACTTCGCGGCACGTTCGGATGCTAGGCGACGCCATTCGCGTCGCTGCTACTAGCGAAGGTCCTGGAGTGGTGTTCCACTCGCGGGCAGAACACATGAAAACGACGGTCGCTATGCTCCTGGGAGAGATGACTTCCACGTTCCACCTACGGACCAACAAGCTGGCGGCGCGAAGGCAGTTCGAGGAAAAAACGTGGCGCTGATAGGAGACGTTCGCGGATCACCTGTATTAGAAGGCAATCCTGGCGAACAGGATAGTTATCCACCAGGAGGAATTCGTCGATTATGTCACCGACGGCATCCCGTCCTGCAGGGCCAAGCACGAATCTAGCGATTTTAAACAAACGCCGTTATGCTGGACGCGTTTGGGAAGATTACACTGTGGACGTGGATGACGTTGCTGAGCCGGCGCCGGGACGGACAAGGGGAAGGTCCAACGAGCGGCCCAGACGAAAGATGTTCCAACCGCGGCGACCATGGACATTCTACGCAGAGATGCCCAGTCCAGGAGAAGGGCCGCAAGTGCTTTCCGTGCAATGAGTACGGGCACATTTCGTGCGACTTTCTCTTACCAAAATCGGACACGAATGATACACCGACGGAGGAACGAGAAACGTTCTCGCGATCATGGTAAGGAGAAAGAAGAAACTCCGGAGGGATGTTCTCGTGAATGGATACGGCGCAGTAGCAGTTATGAATACGAGTAGCGAAATTTCCCTGGTCCACTAGAACGCGTACTTCGATATCGGTGCACCTCCGTTAACGAAGGAGAAAGTACATTTCCGCGGAATAATCGACGGTGAGACACACGAGGTCACGTCCCGAGCGGCTGCTCGCTCGGGATATGTAGATTTCATTGAAACCGTAGAATGGACCGTAGACCATAAAGAACGGGGCGATGGCACTCGTAACACCGTTAAATCCATAAATGTTCTACGCACGATACAGCCCACGTAGGTCATGAATACGACCGCTCCCACGTCGAAGACCCGCAGTTGTGACAAGATATCGAGACAAACATCCGTGAATGATCTATTCACGGAGGATAACTCCGTGTGTTACACGGTTGAAATAACGACGGCCGAGAGCAAACACGGTATGCACACAACATGAATTACGAAACCACAGGAGTCAGGAGCGCAGCGAGGATAACGAAGACGATCCACAACGGACAACGAACATCCTCAACGAGCGAGGGTTCCCAGGCTGCGTGGTGCGGCGATGACACCTGATGAGGGAACTGGACAACGACCGACGCATCACGGTCCCGAAGGGATGCAGAAGCAAGGCCACTGGGAAAGCGCACGAACGCAGGACGAGCGACGGACCAACACCGATGACGAGAGCGACGACGTCAAGGGCCAAGATGACCAGATAAATGATAAAGACGTCTGGGGTCATATGTCTGGACGGTCGGATGCAGGAGCCGAAGATTAACGATTTTGGGAGCTGCTAGGATAATCGGCGGGTGTTACACACTGGTCGAGCGAAACAGCCGAACTGGAACGAAGACTCGTAATGTTCGGCCGGTGCATCGATAAAAGGGCGCGCTTGCAGAGCACGTGACAGAGCGGAGCGAACGTCGACACGCTATTTACGATCACGCTCGCGAATACGATTACGAACACGGCTACGATCATGATTTCGGAATACGAAATAACGAAAGAGGGTTTACGGACACGATTTACGATTTCGGCGTGCGATTCGAGAATAATTGTATACTACTTTACTGTCTTTTTGTATTGTATTTTGTGTGCATCACTGTTTAGTAATAAATAGGATACAGTAAATTCTCCCTAATTGATGCTTACA
This sequence comes from Megalopta genalis, assembly GCF_051020955.1. Classification (NCBI taxonomy): domain Eukaryota; kingdom Metazoa; phylum Arthropoda; class Insecta; order Hymenoptera; family Halictidae; genus Megalopta; species Megalopta genalis. The sequence goes on from NC_135017.1 coordinate 682,918, forward strand.
CTGTTCACAAAAATGGACATTTCGGGAAGAAGAGGTATGATTATTCGTGCCTTGTTTTTATAGTTGACAGTTGCCTATTTTTGTGTATAATTTGAGCGTCAGTTAGGGAGAATTTACTGTAGCTACTATCTCTATACTTAGTATATGCTTTGGCGAAGAAACGTATGTATGTGTGTATGTATGTATGTATGTATGTATGTATATATATCCCGGCTATCATCTTCGCGTGAAGGTGTCTTGTAAGGTGTCACTGTTTTGGGTTGCCACTCGAAAAACGACCCAGATACGCCGCGTCTAGGACCGCGTGTTACATCTCCCGATGTATTGCAGTTGTATATTGCACTCGTATATTGCGCTCGTATATTGCACTCATGTTTTGCGTTCGTATATTGCGTTCATGTATTGCGTTCGTGTGTGTTGCGTGCGTGTGTTGCGACTCCCGATGTATTGCGTTCGTGCGTGTATGCATGTATTAATCGATCCATTGTATAATCACATAGGAGTAAGACGCGCCGTCGCTAATAGATTAAGTACATTATATGATCCAATTACCAATTCCCGAATTCTATACATATATTTAATTATAAGTCCTCGCGATCCGCGACGTCCCCAATCCGACGGACGCACCCCACCAGCGACGCCACTCCATGCGACCTCCCGGCGACAGCGACGCCTCGAAAGAAAGGAGGTCCATGCAGAACAGATCTCGCTCACTTCGCGCTCAGCAGTCAACCAGCACACTTCGTGCTCAGCTCCAGAGGACCGTCGATCTCTGGAGACATATTCCTAAATCTTAAATTAGCTCTTAGAAATATTGTGTGTAACTCAAGTTTCTTGTAACTTTGATTAAGAATATATATATTTATATTTATATACGTACAACTCTCAATTCAATCAACCCAATTCCAAGTTAGATCCCTGGTATTACAGAACCAGTGCATTAATCTACGATTTGAAACCAATCTCACTGTTTGTTGGAAAGTAAGATACGCCTTAGAGCTCGACCTGAATGCTCGGTATGTGAAATTCAGCCTCCAGTCAGAATAACGCAATTGCATTTTGTCGAACAAGGCGCACTGTTTCTCACATGCCCAAACGCGCCAGTCGCAAGTATCAATTACGAAAACTGCAACGACTGTACCGCGAAATCGCGACCGGGAATCATAAATTCGACAAACGAAAGTCTCGCGCATTTCACAACGCCGCAGGACGAGACCGAGTTTCCGAAAGCCTTCGAAAACTGAACGAGAACCAGCCCGCTGCACGAGCATCGTATCCTGCCGACCGTCGCCCGCAAGCCGAATAGATTGTTCGAGAACGCAACGATTGATCGATATCAATCACCGACAACTGCAGACATCCCACAGGAGGATCCTCGACGAGGCAGATACACGTCTCTCTCTCTCTCTCTCTCTCTCTCTCTCTCTCTCTCTCTCTCTCCACGTGCAGCTCGTACGCGTTTCAACACAAGGTTAGCGTACTCATTATTTGCAAGCGCGCGTTCAAATCGTGGCCGTTCCCGGTAATACTCGAACATAACGCGTCGTGTGTACCAAAATTGCGACCAACTACGTCTTATAGCCGCGGATCCGCGAAATTATATATATTTTTCTCGTGAGTCAACTGCGGGACGTAACACGCGATTCGTGTGAAGAGACGAAGAAAGCGCGTAATATAGCGGCGCGACGCACTGAAATTTGTCAGTTGAGTCGGTTAAGACGCAGTTAGGAATCGTTAGTCATAAGCATTAGTTGTAGGTATTTTGTACATATTAAGTCGTAATTAAACGCTGTGAACATAAACCCCATATTTTATACCCACAATTCTTTTTTTATGTGAGAAACCATATTTTTAAACAAATTTTAAAATCTTCATAAAATTTTAATTTTTCACTTATATGTTACAATGATATGATGATAATAAAAATCAAATAAATTGTGTATAGATCCCAATCTCTGGATATAAGAGTAGGATTTTCTTGTAAGGAATGTCTCATTAAAAAATGTTGAGTAATCGTGTACTTTAAAAAGAAAATGAGTTTGCAGAAGTTCTTTTATGTTCTTTTTCCACTCTTCGAGAATTGTAAAAATAATATTAATAATGTAGTTGACCTGCACACAGTTTGATTTTAATTTTGTTTTTCCTTCAAAAATCTCAGAATTTTGGTTTGCTATTGCATTCTGTATTTCAAGGGGATCATATTTCCGTCAGCTACGTAAATTCGTTATTAGGTATCGAGATCTTATTTTTTTAAATCCACTTGTGTTGGGCACTGTTTAAATGTATATAAATTTCGATAACTCCATGTAAAATTATACCATTTTGTACGGAACAGAATCGTTCTAAGACTAGGTTCTATGCAAAGTTACAGCTGAAAAAATATAGGGTGTCCCAAAAATTAATCAAAATCGTGAAATGAGAGGTTCCTTAGGGCATTCGAAGTAACTTTTTCCTTAACGTAAATGCAGTCCGCAGCTTTGGTTACGAGTTATTAATGAAAAACACTGACCAATGAGAGGCAAACTCGGCTGTACTAGCCGATGTTTGCTTATCACCGGGGCGTCACTAAGTAAGTAAGGGTGCCGTGGACTAGCTGGTGCATTTTTCATCGCCGGGACGTCGCTAGGAGTAGAAGAGAAGATCTTGAAGGTTGGTTGCCTCGTAACTTTTGAAAAGAAGAATGTAGATACACCTCGAGCGGTAAAAATGTATCTCTGTGGATTGTACCAACTACTGCTTCGAATCAGGAAATGGAATAATCAACTTTGACAACAATATAGACTGGTAAAAAGTAGTACATTACAAGCTTTTGGTCTATCACAAATGTTCCCTGGCGAAAAACAATAATGGTGGTTGTGCGTACGTGCACCGGTTCCAAAGAATTCGTCGCCGAACCCCTTCGGGGTACTTGTATTATGACGCGCTGCCGTCCAGCGCACAATGGTCTGCAGCGAAGTAATTTTTGGCAAAATAACAATTTCTCAACTTCAATATATGGAAAACATGTTTCTTCCTATGAACTGGTAACTTATCCAATAACTCTATAAAGATAAAAATATTGAAATTGAAGTTGAAGCATTTGATTTAATTCATGGTTAGGAGCATTAAAATACTCGTTTGTTTTAGTAATACGAAGGTGATTACAATTTAGACTTTAACACTAGATTTACGGAGCACAAAAAACAGCTCTTTTATATCAGTTTAGAAAAGTAACAATAAGACATTTATTCTGATTTTTAACAAGTGTTATTGTAACATTTGCCGTAAGTAACGTATAAATTGAATAAATAACTCATACATGTATTTTTACGATATGAATAATCGTAAATATTAAAAAATTAGTGACCCGCCATTTTGATGGGTTCGGTAAATCTAGTGTTAAGAAGCATTTAAAAACAAAACTATAGAATGTGTTAAATATCCGATTTGTTTCATATAAAAACTGACAGTATTACGAAAAAGATCGTACAAATTTTAGCTGCTATTATTTGCGCTTTCTAATTTTCTATGGATTTTAAGAAACCGCGACGCGGTGTTTTCAACGTTGCGACGCGACGCGTCCTGTCAGTTCGGGTCGTAACAGTAGCCACTTGATAGACTCCTTTCAAAGACGACGAGCAAAGGAACATGCCCCTTATCTACTGCTTATAAATTCAATAAACACTAGCTTTTGGATTTGGGTCTTGGAATATCGGCCTTGTTGGTTCGTTGATTCAAAAGATATTTATAATACATTTTGGTATGTTCACATTACTTATTTAATATTATATCATTTAACTACAGATTTTTTACATTTTTTACAACGAAACATTTGTTACAATGGTTTATTTTTAATGTAAAAAAACTACAAATTACCTAAATGATCCATAGAAAGATTAATATATTCCGATCATAGAAACTATGTAATCTTGGCGTTTTATATAACTGCGCGCTCGCATCCAATTTCAAAATAAACCACAATATTTCAGACATTTTCAATGATCTGGCAAGAACATATTTCCAACAAAAGTTGGTCGGTACTCACTTTTCTACCTATTAGAATGTAATAGCTTCCAAAAAAATTTCTTTTTATAAAAAGTGCTGGACACCTCAATTTTTTAAATGTCAACATATATTTTTTACCTGATAATATTGTAGCTGGTGTCGAGACGAATTCAACGACCTCCTGCTCTCTCTCGCCCCCCCCCCCCTCACACACACACTCACACACGCGCGCGCGCGCGCGACACACTGTGTCCGTTTCCAGAAATCTATGTAAGGCGTACGCCTCCAGGAAGGAGTGAAAGCATCATTTACACGTTTTCATTTACACGTTTCATCTTAGGGAGGAGGTGTAACGTACGGAGAATCTTTCTACATATTTTTTATATTCCTTCCTGAAGGCATACGCCAGGCTGGCGCCAGCCAGCCGGGGGTGCATTTGTATATCGTGAGTTGAGTACTTCCGAGGGGGTACGACGACGAACGTTCTGGAACCGGACCACGTAGCAACACTCCCACTACCATTTTTCCACAAAAATCTTAGTATATGAAGGGCTTAAACGCGACCGGGAATTGCGCTAGTTTCGTGACATTCGTCGACACGCAAACGTTAGCGAGATTGAGTTAAATTCTCTTTTGACCAACTCTACGAGGTAACAACCTAGAATCAGAAGCCCCCGTCGGCTCAGTGCGAAAAACTGAGAGCGCGTATAGAGTTCGCGAACACACACTCACACTTGTTAAACTCAACGCGCAATAAATTAGTTTCTACCAGTTCTCTTTGGTTTCTAGTTCAATCATTTCCATCTCCTGCTTCGAACCAGTAGTAGGTAAAACCTACCAGGATATACCTCAACCGCTCGAGGTATATCTTTATTTCTTTTTCTAACAAAGTTGCGAGGCACCCTAACACCAATTTCTCCAAACACTTTATCCTAACTTCCTTGAAGGTAGCCACCCGCGTCGAAATAAACATCGGCTGGTCTACGCACCTCATCCTAACCTAAAAGGTAGCCAGCCGTGTCGAAATAAAGATCGGCTGCTCTACGCACCCCATCCAAAAAATTCCAATTGCATGCAACCTCCGGCCACCCAAACCGCCTGGCCCTCGGCTCGTAACAATCTTATTTAAAAATATTAATTTTACTTCAATATTACCCCCACCATCACACCTGTAGGAATATTGTTTATATCATCCTTCTCTATACCAAATAACTTTTGTAGAAACATAGTTTTGACAACTTTAAACCCTCGCCAATTATTCCACCGTGTCCACTTAACCGGATCACTCTATAGATGGTTGGTACATTAGATTCTATTAAACCGTCTCGTAATCTAAATTCAAAATATGAAGGATGTAAGAAGGAAGTATGTAGAAAGACCATGTATTTTAGAAGACAGAAAAAAGAATTTGGTGTCTGTTTATGAGATCGATGAATGTAATTCTATAGAAGAGACAAACTCAGAGTCAATGAGGTTTCAAACTATTAAAGGCTACTTACGATTGAAACCATTTCCAAAAAGATCAAACTAACACAGGAGCAAGAGGAGGCATATAAAATTCTGAATTCCACTACGCTGCTGACAAAATTACCTACTCTGGATAATACTAATAGTTCTTTGAAAAGATCTAATAGTAGTGATATTATACATAGAAAATTTACATTTACTCAAACGTTTGAACCAGAAATTACTCAACTGCAGCTGTTTGATCAAGCTGTTGAACAGCATATGATAGATTTTTTAGCTGGTCAGAATTCAACTATCATGACTTATGGTTAAGATATAATTTTAGGACACCCTGTATAAGGTGTTAATCTTGCATGTCGATACTTTCGGAGATCAAATAAACGATTCTTAGTTTTCAACGATTCTATGTCGAATCCGTTATGATTATGCGCTTTAAATTACTGAGTGTATCTAACACATATCAATGTACTTCAATATACAGGGTGGGGTTCATGAACATCTTCGCTAATTAATTATCGATAAACATAAAAACTCGGAATATCTTTAGGCCGTTTCGAATGACACATACAATCATAGAGGAAGGTCTTTAAGGTTTCCTTAAGGTTTTTTAATGACACATTCCTTGAAAAAAATACCACGCTACTCTTATAATCAGAGAGTAATCACACACGATTTATTTGATTACTATTAGGATCGTTATGAATATTACACATGAAAATTAATAACAATAACGCTGTTAATAATAGTATGTTTATGTTCCGATACAGATGCGAGTTGATGTAATGCATTAGGATATTTTAGTTGTCTGTGGAGACAAGTATATCTTCTGTAATGATATCGAATATACAATCGGGGAAAGATATATGTGGACACCCTCTAAATTAGTATGACTTTTTTAAAAGTGGACTAAATGACTTCAATTTTTTTTAGATGACAGAAGGACTAAACAAAAATAAAAATCTCATATTTTTTAACTTTTTTATCGGAGCCTGTGATGAAAATTTAAAAAATGCTTTTTATAGATCTCGTAACTTATATGCACGTCCTCCCTTTAACTGTGTTACGAGCCGAGGGCCGGAGGTTGCATACAATTGGAATTTTTGGATGAGGTGCGTAAACCAGCCGATGTTTATTTCGACATGGGTGGCTACCTTTAAGGTTAGAATGAGGTGCGTAGACCTGCCGATGTTTATTTCGACACGGGTGGCGGCTACCTTTAAGGTTAGGATGAGGTGCGTAGACCAGCCGATGTTTATTTCGACACGGCTGGCTACCTTCAAGGAAGTGTGGATGAGGTGCGTAGACCAGCCGATGTTTATTTCGACACGGGTGGCTACCTTTAAGGATAGGATAGGGTGTTTGGAGGAATTGGTATTAGGGTGCCTCGTAACTTTGTTAGAAAAGAAATGAAGATATGCCTCGAGCGGTTAAGATATATCTTGGTGGGTTATACCAACTACTGGTTCGAAACAGGAGATGGAAATGATTAAACTTGAACACAAAGAAAAACTGGTAAAAAAACTAATTTATTACGCGTTGGTTTTTACAACTGTAAGTGAGTGTTCGGGAACTCTAACGCGCTCTCAGCTTTTCGCAATGAATCGGCGGGGGCTTCTGACTTGATGTCTAGTTACCTCGTAGAGTTGGTCGAAAGAGAATTTAACTCAATCTCGCTAACGTTTGCGTGTCGACGAATGTCACGAAACTAGCGCAATTCCCGGTCGCGTTTGGGCCCTTTATATAGTCAGATTTCTGTGGAAAAATGGTAGTGGGGTCCGATTCCAGAAACGTTCGTCGTCGTACCCCCTTGGAGGTACTCGACTCGCGATATACAAATGAACCCCCGGCTGGCTGGCGCCAGCCTGGCGTATGCCTTCAGGAAGGAATATACAAAATTCGTGGGTAGATTCTCCGTACGTTACAACTGATATGCCTCGTCGGTTCGCATGTAATGGCGTCTCCAGGAGTCGTCAGACGACCCGAACGGAAACTCGGTAGTCCGGCGGGTGGCTCATAAGAGGAGGATAGTGCGAGGAGGAGTGCGTAGAAGGAGGTATGTAGAAGCTAAGATCTTTGGTTTGACATGCGCTCGAATAATAGAGGTGCATTTTAAAATACAGAACTATTTTAAACTTGATCTCAACTCTCTTTTGCTTCTGCTACCCGATTGACAAAATTATGAAGTTGGATGGATATACCGTTTAAGATCAATTTTTAAATAATTTATTAAAGCTACTTCATTATTTAAAAAAAGATATAGATTGTTATTTATCACATAATTATGTTTAATCTAGAACAGTATATGAAGAAATTATTATGTGATAAATAATGATGTGAATCGATTTAAAATGCGAGATAAATAAAAATGGAAAATTATTTAAATCAAATATTATAATATAAAAGTAGCGAAGAGAAGATGGATTTGGGCTCTTAGGCCTCAGCATCTTGATGATGCTAGACATTACAGATATTCATAGGCATTCCAGATCAAAAGTAATGGCAAGGTGGTATGTGGAGAAGTGGGGGGGGGGGGGGGGGGTAAAAGTAGGCTTTAGCCAAGATTTTTAGGCCTCGCCCCAACAATTCTTAAAGTGGTGAGGCGAGCACTTCGAAAAAGTGATGACGGAAAGGAGGAGAGTAGGAAGAGGTGTGTGCAAAAACTCCTCCTTGCTACAGTAGTGCCACGCAAAGTGGAGGCAAAGTAAGCAAAGCGGGGGCAGCCGGCTTAGAAATATGTAGCAGGCAGAGAAATCTGATTGGTTGACCCTTCACATCTAAACAGTGCTACCCTCACAGTTCTAGGCAAAGAGAGGAACTGGCGAGTGAGCAAGAGAGCACGATATCAGCACAACCGCAAGCGAAATAAATCACACCGACGACCAATGTAGCTTACCGCGCTTGCGATCTCGCTCTTTTCGTGTATCTGTATGCCTGGTGCTCCAAATACTACTATAACTAAAAATAAACAAAAAGTTTTTAATAACATTGATATCTCTCTCTTATAAGTACTAATGTATATATGCATATTAGTGGTAAACCGTTATTGCGTTTGTCACGAGGAGTGGTGACAGCCTACCCCTCGTAATGTTCTGCTTACATTAATGCACGGTTCACAGCCGTAAGTGTTTGGTCTTTGGGCTCTTGTTCCCGAAAACGCCCTTAGCAAAAATAGGAACTTTCGTTAATGGTCCTTAATTATAAGTTTTAAATCTAAGTCTTAAATTTAAGATTTGTACATATATACAGTGACGGGGGGCGTGGGATGGTTTAAATGCATTAAGATGATGATGTTATTTACAAATGATTTGAAATGAAATATGAAGTAGTCGGGAGGGGGAGGGGGGGGGTATCTGAAACACGTGGTGCGATATTCAACTTGCACTTTTCGCCCCATAGGGTTCTCGACCACACAATCCAGCGTATTTGCGAACATTTTGAAACGACGATCATTTCTTCATTTATTAAGCTTTTCGAAAACCTGTAAGTTACATTTTAGCTAATGGTTTCTACTTTATGAATCCATAAAATTTTGTTAATTAAAATTAATTTATAACTGAGACGATCAGCAATTAATATTAGTAGGAGTTTCGAAAGCAACGAATAATTTCGCAATTTTATACGATTTTTACTGTTCAAAATTTGAAAAACGAAGTTGAAACTTGCATCCATATCCTCTTAGAACGACTACGTATTTAATGTAGTAATTATCTACAAAAAATGCTCAAATTTAGAGTTTTAGAGAATTAGAGTTAAGAATTATTTATTAAGTATATTACAATTATTGAAATTTCCGAAAACCTGTAAGTTACATTCGTAGCTAATGGTTTCTAGTTTATGAATCTACAGAATTTTTTGAATTCAGACTTCCCGGCCAACAATCAATATTATATTCTACGAGAGGGAGTTTAGTAAGCAACAGATAATTTCGCAATTATCGAAGCTATGAACGAAACTAGGAATATAATGAAACGTTGTTTGTGGGTTTGGGTTATATAGAAAGTGGTATTTTATTATCGCATTGACATCATTTCTGGAGCGAATAAGCCTGGAATGAATTTGAGGCCCTGAAAAGGGTCGTTATTATTAAATAGAGGTGTCTGTGGAACACAGGAGGTTGTTGTTGCTTCTATGGTTCGATCGTAACCCGTAATTTTGGAGTTTAAACGTCGCACTATACTTTAACGCCCATCTAAAATCCCATCACCCCCATTCTACCCAGAACGTTACTGCTTCTTTAGTGGCCTGTATCTCGATTACCATCAATCTTTGCGATGACGGCGGAGCAACTCGGCTGAGAAGGCTTTAGGCACAGTGTTGATTGTTTATGTTAGCAAACGCTGCGAACGCTTCGTCATCGATCACTTTCGCATTGCAGTTGCAAAAAATCAGTTTCCCGGCAACTATAGACTGCAAAGCTAAAAATTTCAGAAAACACGCGAAAACAGCACTTTCAGACGATTAGGCTCTTTCACTTTTACGACCTGTCCCGGAGATCCGGCCGCATAAGGCACACATTCTGGGAGGATAGAATTTTCATGTGTTGACCGTTTGACAATCGGTAACTATAAAAACGACCAGCAAGGCTTGAATAATCATATAATCAGCAACTAAAACCACGACGACTTCTGCAACAAAAATTACCCATCCCAGAAGCAATGTGATTGAGGAAATAGAAAAACGACTTTTCATCTGGATTGACGATGAAGTTGAACGTAGTATGCCATTAAGTCAAGCAATTATAATGGAAAAACCGAGAATAATTTTTCACCATATTTAGAATGAAAAAGGCTACAGCAGAGAATATTTTGTAGGTAGACGAGAGTGGTTCGACCGATCTAAAAAGAGAAACAATCTTCATAACATACAGATTACTGAGAGGATTACGGAGATTACGGAGATTACGGAGAAGCGTCAAGTGGAGATACAGAAGCAACTGCTGCATTTCCAGCGACATTAAAAGCAATCATTGAACGAGGGAATTATCCTCCTGAATTAGTTTTCAATTTTGATGAAACGGGCCTTTTTTGAAGAGAATGCCAAAACGTACATTTTTGTCTCTTGAAGAAAAGCGAGCACTAAAATTAAAACTTGGTGCCTTTAACTGGTGAAACTTTAAATTAAAATCACTGCTTCTTTATCATTCCAAAACCCCAAGAACAATGAAGGGAATTTCAAAATCAACTTTACTAGTAATTTGGGAATCCTATACAAAATCGACAAAATTGTCAAGCTAGCTGATCAAACAGAATTGAATAATATAAATGCGCAGGATATTGATAAATTATTGCAAGTTACAACAGGTGAAAGCCTTTCTAACGACGAACTTAAAGAAAAGGAAGAACAACAAGTGCACGAAGATGACGAAGTCAGCGTTTCTGAAGATGGGGAACAAAAGGAACTCTCAACGAATTTTCTAAAAAAAAAAGTTTAGCCACTATAACGGAAATTATGGATTAGTTTGTACAAAATGATTTAAATTTTGATAGAAGTTTAAAGACAAGACGAGGTATCATTGATGCGGTGTCTTGCTATCGATGACTGCTTGCTGAATGAAACAGGAAAAGTCAAACGACTTTAGAAGTCTTCGTCACAAAAAAACAAAAAATATCAAATAAGGAAGAACCTTCCTCATTACAAACATGTCATCTTCACTCGAACTTTTCTTGATTTTCATGAATGATTGATGAATCAAAATGGATATTAGCAATAAATAAGCCTATAAATGATGTAATAAAAAACTATTTAACAATAAATGTTATAGAATAAAACAAAAAAAGGACTGATAAATTTTTTTATTCTTTGTTCTGTTTCACTTAACCCCATTATTTGCGTGTTACGATGACTTCGTTTAACGCTGTTTTGTTTAGCGCTGGAACTTATTGGAACGTATCCCCCGCGTTAAGCGGGGTGTTACTGTATTTTAAGTTAAAATATAAATTATTTTTTTAATATAAGATAATTTATATTTCATAAATCTTTTCATTCCAGCCTCCTATTGAAAGACAAATGATTATGCTACCTTTGTACAGTCAAAATACAGCTATTTAATTATTATTGAGCGGGGCTGATTTCAAATTTTAAACTAAAAATGTATTTGATGAACAGGTGAATACAATTAATTTGCCAAATTCCTTTATATTATTTATTTATTTATTAATCACTACATTTTATAAATAATTAATTTACAGATTTAATCATTATAATTATATATAATTCTATTAAATATTTTTTTCTATAAAATATATATTAAATTTAATATTACTATTTCAAATGTATTAAATATATTAATATGTTCCTTTTAAATACATATTTAATCTCCAATTTTGTTATGTTTTGTATCAACGGTTGTTAAATTAAGAATACAATTTCATTAATTTCAAAAATAGATGAGTTAATTTAATATAATTTTTTATGTAACATAACAGTTATTAATGTCAAATTGCGTGTGAAATGTAATTCGGTTTTACTTACATCTAGTCTTTTTAGAAATTAATTTAATTCATATATTAAAATTATTAATAGCGTACATATACATTTACTATATATAATTAAGTAATTTTTTAATGTATACATATATGCTACTAATAATTTTAACACACATACGCGCGCGCACACGCACGCACGCACACACACACATTCGACGACTCGTGATTGTCTCTTCCAATCCCGACATTCTCGACCGCCTTCATTCAAGTAGACCAAAGTATCAACTACGCAGTCTCGTCAATAGCTTATCTTTTCTTAGTGCGGCAAAGAGATTTATGCATTGAATGTTTGAATGGATGCGACGTGGTGCTATGGTGAATATCGTGTGATTTAAGAGTATAAGCGAAAGAATATTTACAGTGAATATTAACAAGAAGATACATAAAGATTATGGACAAAGACACACACGGTAGGTACAACGTAGTACTATTTATACAGGCGCGGCTGGAATTGTCACGTGGTCGGCCTCGGCGGGCAGTGAAACCACCGTCGTTATAGGGTGGCCGAAGTGAGATTGTGCAATCCTCAGAGTGACCACGATAAGTTCGTCAGGTCAAGAGCCAACGCGGAATTCAATCTTGAGGAAGCAAAGCAAATGTTGGTTACAGCTATCGATGGCACATACCAAGACGCATTGTTCTCAGTCTGCTCCGACAAAGACTGTCCTGTAGTCGCTGTAGATGGTTGCGTAGGCCGTCGCAGCATAGGCGGCCTGAGAAACATCGGCGAAGCCGTTAAACTCCATTGAATTCATAGAATTCATAGGCCGTCGAGTTGCGGGAGCTCCCGCATGAATCGAATCCCTTAGCGTTCCTCTTGTTTCGGCAGTAGTGGATCCCAATCGCCCTTGAACAGCCATAGTGTCTGGAACGTGATCTTGACGGGCACGTCATGATGACAGGAGATAGCCAATACAGCGGGTCCGAATCTGGTGCGTCCGTCGAGTAGCAGGTACCGCTGTTGGCGAGACTGCAAGGACGACCTCAAAGCAGGCTATGGCCGGCATCCACTGCATTGCCAGAACTCCATGCGACAGCTCGCGAGAGTGTAGCTGCAATGTCCTCTTACCGGTGGTATCGTCCATTGGACCCGGCTGGTAGGAAACCCATCTCCTCAGGATGAACTCGTCTAGCATGAAGAGCTGGTACAGCTCCTGCTGCAGAGCGCGAACTTCTTCGTAAGTGGGCATCCCTAACAAGATGTCGTGCATGTAGATATTTTGCTTTAAGAGTGCCGATGGGTCGCGCTTCGTCCGAAGTCAGCTGATCAATGCACTCGACTGTCAGATAAAGCGAACACGCTAGCCCCTAAGTGACGATTGTGAGCTGGTGTGAATGCTCCCTTTCCTTTGGATCGCAGCTCTAGAGAATCTGTGACCATCGTCGGTTTTTCGGATGAAGCAATATCTTCCTAAAAATTTTCAGTGAAGTGCATTTCAGAGTTTCACTGGAAGATTATTGAGCGTGAGCGAATCATTTGAAATCTGGTATTTGTATTTTTCGAGGAAGGGTAAGCCAAATATTCCGTCTTCGATTAGAGAGAAATTGTTGGGAACTATATGGAATATATGGTGCACATTAAAAAGAGGTAATTGGATGATTTTCGGCTCTTTGGAGGCAGCGGCATCAGGTATTTAGTCCAAATGACTTGAATGGATAGAATACATTGATTGCTTTGTTGTATTTTGGGAACGAAAATTAATATATCCATCGCGATTTTTTCGTTCGGTCGGGATTCGCTATGGTAGGTGTAATAAATACTTTCCAACAAATAAAAAGTCTTACTTTTCTACTTCAACGACTACAGAAACGAAATTTGAATCAATGAATAAATGACAGATTAACGTATACGGAATTTGCAGGAGGATGAAGTTCACAGCTTGTAATTTACGAGGCATCTACGTTAATTGAACGCGTCAAAGCAAACTGTTCGAAGAGAGTAGCAATGGATGATCGATTGTTTATTCGCGACGAAATACCTATACCAAAGCGTAAATTAACATTCATTTGCATAATTCCAATATATTCCGCACAGTATTCAAATGAAATCAAACAATTTCTACCGTACTTTTGGTTGCGTGGAAATAAATGCTGAAGAAGAATTTCTGCTCGAGGTCGTTGTTTCCGAAATTTGAATACTATCGATATTTCTTTTTAATGAAGCCCTGTATCATCGTATAGTCGATATCATTACAGAATGATATATTTGTGTCTACAGACAATGAAAGTATTGGAAGTGTTGTTGTATACACATTTTCTACTCACTCTAATATTATTGGAGCTCGTGCAGTTACGTTTTTTTACTTTATATCATACCGTGTGATTAATTCTGTAAGGATATTGTAAGATAGGTTCAACGACATATATTCCGTCTAACATACGGGAGAAGCGGTCAATATCTCGACTATCGCTTTCGCGGGGCGTCGTCGACCAGCGGACGGGTGGCGATTCAAAACATGTAAGACATCGCTACTTTGGATCGCCACTCGAAAATCGACCATGATAAGCCGCGCTTAAGACAAGCGGTCTCTGTCCCGCCATCACGATCCGCGCGAAGTCAAAGAAAGCTCGTAATATGAAATCAGCGTGGGTCAGCGGCGCGACAAACGAAAATCGTCAGTTGAGTCGGTCAAGTCACGATAAAAAATCCGTTACTCGTTAAACGTTAGTCATTAGTCGTTAGCATCAATACGGCGTTGCGAGATCATATTAATACTGACCAGCACTGTTTAGTTTCAACTTTGTTATTCTTCAAAAAATCTCGGTGCTTTGGTTTGCTATTACATTCTGTATTTCAAGGAGATCATACTTCCATCAGCTACATAAATTCGTTATTAGGTACCGAACAGAGGAGACATTACCTCAAGAGATACGGTTGTTTAAATGCACTTGTGACCGATGCAAGGAGCCCACGGAATTTGGCATAATGCTTAGTGCTATAAAATGCAATAAAAGTTAAAATACTTTAGATTGGATATTGTCCCAGAGCTTCACTTTTTCGAACGAAATTTTTAAAATGCAGAGCTCGATTGTATGAAAAGCTACAGCTGAAAAAATAGGGGATGTCGCAAAAGTTGTTCCTGGGATTTGAAGTAACTATTTCCTTAGTTCAGATGCAATCCGCAGCTTTGTTTACGAGTTATTAACGAAAAACACTGACCAATAAGAGGAGAGCTCGTCTTGAGAAAAGACAGAAAAGAAAGAAGGACAAGAAAGAAAGGAAAAGAAAAATATATAGTGGATACGCGCGCGCCAAAACTAAATGAGAAATTACAAAAAGGGGAAAGGGATGTGAATCTTAAGTATAAACACTTGAGACTTCTTTTTTTTCTTGTCTTTTTCCTTTATGTAAGTGTAGATGATTAGGCGCGGCGAGTAATATTTAAGACAATTATCTTGATGGCGGAAAAGAGTTCATATAATGAGAAATTCATATGATCAGTGGTGTCACATACACTACCTTACTGTATTTTCGAGAATATCGTGATGGAGACAGTACTAGTACGGATAATCTCTGTTGCAATTCAATACGTTATAATAATAAGATGAAATGGGCGGTGTGTATGCGACGGCGTGGCGACCGAATGTATAGATGTACAGGACATCTCAGCTTATACATCTCAGAGAGATTTAATAATTTTCTCGCAGCCGGAGAATTGTCGGAGATTTCGATAGAGAATCCTTTTTGGAGAATTTCAGAGCCTATTTATGTCGAGAAATAATAAGTTTAGCAAATATTCAACGTTGTTTTTCAATGAAAGTACATTTACGCAAAATTAAACTTAAAATATCTGCTAACCTAATGAATTTTCGACATACATAAATTAATACTTACTAATGTTTAAAAAATAGTGTGATTATAACATAAAAAAGTGAAGATGGAAGTGGAGATGAAAAACTTTTGCTAATAAAGTTTTCCGATAACTCCCAGAAACAACAGTGATATTTAGGTAACCTGCTTTAGCTGAGACACCCTGTATGTGTACATTGTATGCGTAGTGACGAATGTCTCTGTAAAAGTATAAAGACAAGAAGTCAAGAAGACATTTCGTCAAAGCGCTCGTACATCTTCCAGCTAGCGGTCCCGACGACAGGACGAGAACGACTGCGAAGAGCGTTGGTGTCCACCAGGTTGTTCAGGGTATTGTTAACGCTTGTTTTCTTCGCAAGAGCAACTTCTTCCTCCTCTACTACCTTCAATTTAAGAAGCAGTCCGCCGCTAAGAGGACAGGCGCAATGAAGTCTACGCAGCTGTGCAACCATTGCCTGAGCAAACGTCCATTGGAGATCCATCCAACTCCAAACGCTGTCAGCGGTGTGTTGATCGGCACCTCATTACTATGCACGAAGCCTACGTGAACGAGGGGGCGGCGCTCTCACAGCATACGGCGCTACCTCGACAATGAACTACGGCGGTCATCCTCAACATTGCGAGGGTGATGGTCGATGGTCCTGGAGGAGGGACCGAGACGATGTGGCTATATATCGTTCCCATAAGCGAGGTATCGTTCGTCTCGTAATCGCTGGCGTAATCGCTACCTCATCGTGACGACAAGATACTTCTGCTTGGGATAGGCGGAGCTCGACTAGTATCACTAGAGGGCGTACAACTTCGCAGCTGACCACAACCCTAGCACAGGAATCGCGTCTCCGGTTTGAGACCTGCCGGATCTGAGACCGGTAGCGAGAGGTTGGCACTAAATGAACAGAATCATCCCCGCGGATCCGCATTACTAGTTGCCAGACCTGGTGGAAATCCTTCTTGGTGCGGACGTCTACAACCAGAGACGATTGCTGACTAACTGCAGTCCACCGCAGCTCACGTACATCACTACACTGTGGACAAGGAGTTCTCCATTCTGAGGTCAAGAAGTCCACGAGCAGTAGATCACACTCACCGTTTTGGAGAAGTCCTGCGAGGTGCTCCACCAGAGGACCTACCGACAAGCCGATGACTAGTGCCCATCGCTGAAGGACGCCTACCATAGCTTCATTGCAGAGGTCGAACCTTCTCCCATCACTCTTCGACGTATTGCTTGATTGGAGACGACGTACGGCCGGCTTTACGGCCAACGTGGAGAAAATGTTTAGGAAGATATTGCTTCATCCGAAAAACCGACGATGGCCACAGATTCTCTAGAGCTGCGATCCAAAGGAAAGGGAGCAGTCACACCAGCTCACAATCGTCTCTTAGGGGCTAGCGTGTTCACTTTATCTGACAGTCGAGTGCATTGATCAACTGACTTCGGACGAAGCGCGACCCATCGGTACTCTTAAAGCAAAATATCTACATGGACGACATCTTGTTAGGGATTCCCACTTACGAAGAAGCTCGCGCTCTACAGCAGGAGCTGTAGCAGCTCTTCCTGCTAGACGGGTTCATCCTGAGGAGATGGGTTTCCAACCAGCCGGGTCCAAAGGACGATACCACCGGTGAGAGGACATTGCAGCTACACTCTCGCGAGCTGTCGCATGGAGTTCTGGGAATGCAGTGGATGCCGGCCATAGTCTACTTTGAGGTCGTCCTTGCAGTCTCGCCAACAGCGGTACCTGCTACTCGACGGACGCTCCAGATTCGGACCCGCTGTGTTAGCTATCTCCCGTCATCATGACGTGCCCGTCAAGATCACGTTCCAGACACTATGGCTGTTCAAGGGCGATTGGGACCCACTACTGCCGAAACAAGAGGGACGCCAAGGGATTCGATTCATGCGGGACCTCCCGCAAATCGACGGCCTATGAATTCTATGAATTCAATAGAGTTTAACGGCTTCGCCGATGCTTTTCAGGCCGCCTATGCTGCGACGGCCTACGCAACCATCTACAGCGACTACAAGACAGTCTTTGTCGGAGCAGACTGAGAACTATGCGTCTTGGTATGTGCCATCGATAGCTATAACCAACATTTAATTTGCTTCCTCAAGATTGAATTCCGCGTTGGCTCTTGGCCTGGCGAACTTATCGTGGTCACTCTGAGGATTGCACAATCTCACTTCGGCCACCCTATAACGACGGTGGTTTCACTGCCCGCCGAGGCCGACCACGTGACAATTCCAGCCGCGCCTGTATAAATAGTACTACGTTGTACCTACCGTGTGTGTCTTTGTCCATAATCTTTATGTATCTTCTTGTTAATATTCACTGTAAATATTCTTTCGCTTATACTCTTAAATCACACGATATTCACCATAGCACCACGTCGCATCCATTCAAACATTCAATGCATAAATCTCTTTGCCGCACTAAGAAAAGATAAGCTATTGACGAGACTGCGTAGTTGATACTTTGGTCTACTTGAATGAAGGCGGTCGAGAATGTCGGGATTGGAAGAGACAATCACGAGTCGTCGAATGTGTGTGTGTGCGTGCGTGCGTGTGCGCGCGCGTATGTGTGTTAAAATTATTAGTAGCATATATGTATACATTAAAAAATTACTTAATTATATATAGTAAATGTATATGTACGCTATTAATAATTTTAATATATGAATTAAATTAATTTCTAAAAAGACTAGATGTAAGTAAAACCGAATTACATTTCACACGCAATTTGACATTAATAACTGTTATGTTACATAAAAAATTATATTAAATTAACTCATCTATTTTTGAAATTAATGAAATTGTATTCTTAATTTAACAACCGTTGATACAAAACATAACAAAATTGGAGATTAAATATGTATTTAAAAGGAACATATTAATATATTTAATACATTTGAAATAGTAATATTAAATTTAATATATATTTTATAGAAAAAAATATTTAATAGAATTATATATAATTATAATGATTAAATCTGTAAATTAATTATTTATAAAATGTAGTGATTAATAAATAAATAAATAATATAAAGGAATTTGGCAAATTAATTGTATTCACCTGTTCATCAAATACATTTTTAGTTTAAAATTTGAAATCAGCCCCGCTCAATAATAATTAAATAGCTGTATTTTGACTGTACAAAGGTAGCATAATCATTTGTCTTTCAATAGGAGGCTGGAATGAAAAGATTTATGAAATATAAATTATCTTATATTAAAAAAATAATTTATATTTTAACTTAAAATACAGTAACACCCCGCTTAACGCGGGGGATACGTTCCAATAAGTTCCAGCGCTAAACAAAACAGCGTTAAACGAAGTCATCGTAACACGCAAATAATGGGGTTAAGTGAAACAGAACAAAGAATAAAAAAATTTATCAGTCCTTTTTTTGTTTTATTCTATAACATTTATTGTTAAATAGTTTTTTATTACATCATTTATAGGCTTATTTATTGCTAATATCCATTTTGATTCATCAATCATTCATGAAAATCAAGAAAAGTTCGAGTGAAGATGACATGTTTGTAATGAGGAAGGTTCTTCCTTATTTGATATTTTTTGTTTTTTTGTGACGAAGACTTCTAAAGTCGTTTGACTTTTCCTGTTTCATTCAGCAAGCAGTCATCGATAGCAAGACACCGCATCAATGATACCTCGTCTTGTCTTTAAACTTCTATCAAAATTTAAATCATTTTGTACAAACTAATCCATAATTTCCGTTATAGTGGCTAAACTTTTTTTTTTAGAAAATTCGTTGAGAGTTCCTTTTGTTCCCCATCTTCAGAAACGCTGACTTCGTCATCTTCGTGCACTTGTTGTTCTTCCTTTTCTTTAAGTTCGTCGTTAGAAAGGCTTTCACCTGTTGTAACTTGCAATAATTTATCAATATCCTGCGCATTTATATTATTCAATTCTGTTTGATCAGCTAGCTTGACAATTTTGTCGATTTTGTATAGGATTCCCAAATTACTAGTAAAGTTGATTTTGAAATTCCCTTCATTGTTCTTGGGGTTTTGGAATGATAAAGAAGCAGTGATTTTAATTTAAAGTTTCACCAGTTAAAGGCACCAAGTTTTAATTTTAGTGCTCGCTTTTCTTCAAGAGACAAAAATGTACGTTTTGGCATTCTCTTCAAAAAAGGCCCGTTTCATCAAAATTGAAAACTAATTCAGGAGGATAATTCCCTCGTTCAATGATTGCTTTTAATGTCGCTGGAAATGCAGCAGTTGCTTCTGTATCTCCACTTGACGCTTCTCCGTAATCTCCGTAATCTCCGTAATCCTCTCAGTAATCTGTATGTTATGAAGATTGTTTCTCTTTTTAGATCGGTCGAACCACTCTCGTCTACCTACAAAATATTCTCTGCTGTAGCCTTTTTCATTCTAAATATGGTGAAAAATTGTTATAATTGCTTGACTTAATAGCATACTACGTTCAACTTCATCGTCAATCCAGATGAAAAGTCGTTTTTCTATTTCCTCAATCATATTGCTTCTGGAATGGGTAATTTTTGTTGCAGAAGTCGTCGTGGTTGTAGTTGCTGATGATACGATTTTTTCTTTGTTTTTTAAAATTGTTTTTATTGTTGAAATTGACAAATTTAATACAGTGCCAACATCAGATTGCCGTTGGCCTGCATCTAATCACCTTAACACCTGCATTTTAGTTTCCAGCGAAATGCTTTTTTTTGTCGCTTTACTTTTTTGTTCTTTGCAATCACCCATTGTACGAATTAAGAATTGTCGAATTTATTGCAATAAAATAAAATATTATGTTTGTATCTTTATACATCTAGTGACGTCGATGACCGCTTATAAATCAACTGTGACACAGGAAAGATGCGTTCGTACTGTAATGCGATTTCGGAGAATACAGTTGAGAGCGTAGAATACAGTAAAGATTAAAGTAGTGTAGTAAAACAAAAGATACATAGCGTGCGCCGTCGCTGCATAATGCACCGATTATGGTTGACGCATGCCTGCTTCATTTGCACACATATACGACAAGTACCAATACCGTGTGTGATTTCGGGGAATCCAAATACATACTACCCGCGTAATACTGATCCCGTTAAGCGGGGTCTCATTGTACTTAAATAAAATTAGGGGACGAGAAGACCCTATAGAATTTCATAATTCATTTATAATTTATAATAATATTGTTTTAAAATATAGTTTTATTTAATTCATTTTATTGTGGTGATATTTCAATTTAATTAATCTAAAAATTTTTATCAATGATGTTTGTGCACCTTCAGATATCCTTCACACACTTGCGTGACACGAGAAACGATATGACATTATTTCTTCTGTGCTGGAGTAGTAATAGTAGTTGTTTAATTCATTTACGTTTAAGAATTCGTAAGATTCATTAACTTACCACCTCCGACAATGTCACCAACACTTTCTTTATTCCTCCCCCATATTTCCTTACTCTTAAAAATCCTTGCCACTAATTTCCACTCCGAATTATACAAACCGTTAAGCTAACTTTAATTCGGTAAAGGAATTTTTACAAGTACTAATTCCTATTTCACATCAGGATCACGACAATAGATTCCGTAAATCTTTAAATATGTAAATATTACCGCTGCTTAAAATACATCTATCTGCTGTTAATAAGAATATTAATTAAAATATATAATAATATTAACAGCATTTTACATTTATTTCCTCATGGAAGACTATCCGCACCGTCATCACTATCTCTTATGTTTACGTTATCACTTGCATTTACTAGTTGCACACATTTCATTATTACAATCTGGTTGTGTGTGGTAGTAATTCTATACTATAAAAAAAACGAGGTGTGATGTAATATTATTATATTAAAAATATTATTATACGGTGGCCGACTGAACTGAACAACTTAACTAAAATCAAATCGAATAGAATTAAGACGATGATTTTACAAATCAACACAACATTATACGAATATACGTATATAATAATTAGAGATAAAATTGATACGTTTAAAAATGCTAATTCCATAATACCATACAGTCTTGATGCGACAGATCTGTACTGTTATGAGAACATTGATGAAGATAATGATGGTTAAGAAGTACATATACGCATAATATACCTTTTTTCTTTGCTAATGTCGATTCTGTTTCTTTTATTTTTTTTGTTTTGGTAACAATTTATATTTATTGTAAAACGACGAACAACGCCACACTTTATCGGTATGGCAACATTAACGGTTCTACCGCACTGCTGATGAATTTGATAATATAACGTAAGAGTCGCATCGTGAAGATGCTAAGGCCTAAGAGCCCAAACCCATCTTCTCTTCTCTACTTTCATATTATAATTATTTGAAATAACTATAAAGTTTTTAATATTTGAGGCTGGTTTATATCTTTTCCTTTTAAACAAATTATTGTGCAGATTATTTCATTTGGCTATTTTTAAAAGAGAGAAATAACGAAATAATTTATTATTTGAAATTATTTTATTTTAAATGAACCTTCTCCAATTTAAAAATACCGACATTTGGCATCAACATCGACCCAAACCGAAACGGAAGTCATCAGCCAGTGAAAATGAGCCTTAAGATCAATGGGAAACAACTGTGTAGGGAATATTTGAGATTTGAGAATTATCACGCTAGCGAGCTATTTCCCTAGGCAAGCGTGCTAAGGTGTTTAGCTGGCACGAGTTGCCATGAAACATGATATAGAAAGGAATAGAGAATAAAGTGTTATTGATAAGTTAAATGTTTGAAGTTTCTTTACCTTCGGCATAGGTATCATCCGGGAAAAGGAAACCTTACAGGGACAGTGTTGTGGCTGTCATCTATAGTAAGTACAAACCTTTTTACGAACTAACATTCAATATGGCTGTTCATGACTTGTAAACCATGTGCCGATGTATTGCCATTCCCGCCATTCATTCATTTTATACGATATTGAACAATCCTGAGCGAACCCAAGCGAACAGATCGACAGAAACAACATTTATTTTGATTCCTTACAGTTTTTTATATCTTTTGAATACAATTTAAGGTACATATATTTTTGTTTCAGATTCATCATCACTGACAACGTAGCAGCAAGGAGTAGATAAATCAACCTATTTAATAAACACGCATGGAAGTTTTGTATGTCACAATAAGTGTTTCTTTACATCTTTAGAATGTCATTTAAAGTCAATCTATTTTTGTTTTAGATCATAAACATGTCATCAAGAAATTGTTGTGTACCAAATTGCAAGTCCAATTATTTGGTACCA
Source organism: Megalopta genalis (assembly GCF_051020955.1). Lineage (NCBI taxonomy): Eukaryota > Metazoa > Arthropoda > Insecta > Hymenoptera > Halictidae > Megalopta > Megalopta genalis. Next base: position 705,914 of record NC_135017.1, read on the forward strand.
AATCACCATTTTCCCAAGAATGTACTCATAAATGAAATGTGGAAAGAAGCAGTGTGCTCACCTGTTATTAATGCACTAACAGTACAAGAAAGAACAAAATATAAAGTATGCCACTTGCACTTTCCTGAAAAGGCATATATGTGCTCTGGTCAAAGACGACGATTGAAGTTAGATTCTGTACCAAGTAAAAATATTCCAAATGCGCCATTAATAGAAGCCTCCTGTGAACCATTAGCAAATACAAGTAATATAAAACTAAATGTTTCATGTATAAAGCAAGATGGTACAGAGATTGAAACCTCCTGTGAACCATTAGAAAGTATGAGTCACACACAAAGTAACATAAAATCAAATGTTTCATATATAAAGGAAGATGATAAAGAGATTAAAGCCTCCTATGAACCATTAGCAAATACAAGTAATATAAAATCAAATGTTTCATGTATAAAGGAAGATAATACAGAGATTGAAGCCTCTTCTGAACTAATACCAGACACATGTAGCACACAAAGTAAAGGGATTAATATTAAAAAAAGAAAAAGGAATGTCTTAAGCCCTGTTACAAGACAAAGAAATTTATCACCTATCATAAAGAAATTTTATCAAAATTCAAAGAGTTTGACATCAAAATGGAAAAACACTACCTTCACATCACAAGTGAATATTGCAAGAAAGAAGATATTCTCCTTGTATGGATAACGTCTAGCAAACAAACTGTCCCTGAACCCAATGCACACTTATAAGAATGCGACTACATCAGTCACAACATAAAGTGATGGTACATTTACACTATGAAAAGAATAATCGTGGAAACTTATTAAAAAGAAAACAATGAATTCGTATATATGAAGTTAAACTTTTCATGATTAATTATTGTTTTTATAATAAATTAAATCGAGTTTTTATAATCGTCTTATTATTTACATATGCCCAAGTAGTGCATGTTACGGACTTGCAGGGATTGACCCTCTAGGACTATGCCAAGATTCGACGGAGTCGAATAAACGTATGATACGAATAATGAATAAGTATGGTTTAAAGCATCGTGTTTGGTATCATCTTAATTTGAAAAATCTGACTAATATATTGAAAAAAATTTTTTGTATAAAAAATTAGAAATAAAATAGATAAGGCATAGTTTTTTTCTGGCATTATTGGGTATTTGTATTAATGTACACCGATATGCTGGCCGTTGGCTTTTAAGTATGCCGACTGCCCTGATTTTCTAAAGGCGAGCCGCGAGGCTCGAAAAATCGTGTTTAGTTTGCCTAAATTGTCCATTTTCGACTTTAAGCTGCGGGACGAATTTACTGTATCTCGAAAGCTAAGGTCGACCGACGTTAAATGGAAAAAGCTTTTGAGCATATCATTCTTTATAATTGAAATTGAAATTGGTCATGGTGCAAGCTTTCGACAACTTCACTTAGATTAGGCATGAGAATTTGCTACCAAACCTTGCATACCGAGCTATTACTGCGCTACAATGTAAAAAGATCCGTTACCTGATATCGGCAAGACCATACTAATACAATATTAAAATGATATTAGTTTTAGTTATTTCTTCTCGAAATCGTTACCAAGCTATTTGTAAGATTTTTTTTATTAAAAATAAATTAAACTTAATTAATTTAAGACTTAACACGGTATAAAACATCATATATGAATCCTTGAAATATCTAAGCAGAATTTCGGAGTCCACATAACACCTAAACATATTTGAAAAAACCTAATCTCGTAGCAACAAATGTATACGGCCACAGATTCTATTGTAATCTGCTAGTTAGATCTAACAAGATGTAATTTGAAAAAAATTGACTCATGTAGCATATGCGAAAAACCTTCAATTTGCAATAACGTAAATAACGTAAAAATTTATTAAATAAACGATAATGAGAACAAAAGGTTGTTACCTAATTGTCTTCTTTCAACGCTAAACGGAACAGTAGACCCATCGATTTTTGGATGACAAAATAACTCCTTTCGTTACTGAAATTCCTGTTTTGTTATTCTTAACGTAACAGGTGCGTGTTTCCTTGATTTTGTGAATCTCGGTAATCTAATTATGTTTTATGGCTACATTTGTTTGCGTCGAGCAAGCTGCCGCCTTGCGCCAGCCGAGCACGCCTCTCATTGGTCAGTGTTTTTATTAATAACTCGTAAACAAAGCCGCAAATTGCATTTGCACTAAGAAAAAAGTTACTTCAAATGAGGAACAATACAGGAACCCTTCATTTCCCAATCTTGAATAACTTTTAGAATACCCTATATACACTGCTCAAAAAAAATTATAGCATAGTAAAATTTTGGATTAAAATGGGCCAACTTTGACTGATGATGACTCCGCAAAAAATTGTCGTAGGATGATGACTTTTTTAAATTAAAGCTTGAAACCTCTACTTTAGGATAATGTTTCTGAATTTTAAGTTTGCTATACCCTCATCACTGTAATATTTTAATTGTAAGACCATGTTTGCCATATTAAAAATTGTCAAGTTTAACGAAATGTACGGATTTCGTAAAATTGTTTTCAGAGATGCTGTTTGCAGCTGGATGAAATTTAATCCTTCCCTTTTAATTAAAGATAAGAAACTTGCTGCAATTTTTTCGCAAAATTATAGAATTCAAATTAAAGTAACTCTTGCCTTTTTGGCATGAAATCGGAGCTTGCATTGACATGAAGGACTGGCTACAAGTCGTAGTCGTAATAGAGCAGGGCTCGGAATTAACCAGCACGCAACATGAGGATCGCGAGGCTATGCCTCCTGACTCCTGTTGCGCGTTTCGCTTCTCGTGGTCTATTGCTTTATACATGTGTGCACAGCATTTAGGCGATAACCGAGGAGCAAGATCCGGAGGACTTAGGAGATGTAGCTCTCGCGGTCCTCATGTTGCTGGTTAATTCCGAGCCCTGCTTAATGGAGCAATACGGAGGAAACACATGCTACTGAAATTGAAACATACATACAAACACACACGATGTGTAAGATCTGACCAGTAATCTCCCTGATGTGCACATCCGATAACACTAATGCTGGTGATACATGAGAAAAGTGCAAACATTACTTTCAGATGCTGTAACTGCGAAAAAAAATCGCAGTCACGTTTTTTTTTTTTTTAATTAGAGGGGACAAAATTTTGTAAAAATCGTGCATTTCGTAAAACCTGGTAATTTTCAATATAATTTTCATAATCACACATTTGAAGAGTTACAGCGGCGGGGGTGCATAAAACTTGAAATTCAGAAACATTATCTTAAAGTAGATGTTTCAAGATTTAATTTTGAAAAAAAGGTAGTCATCTTACAATGATTTTTCGCAGAGTCATCGTCAGTCAAAATTGGCCAATTTTAATCCATTTATATTATAATTCTTTTTAGCAATATGCATCATATTCATCCTATATCCGTAAAAGTCAAAAGAAAGACTTTAACATTAGCCTTGACCTTGATCTTGATATTTGCAAGCCATTCTCACTAATTTTCAGGCTTTATACCATGTACCGCTACAACACTAATCAAAATATGTTATCCCATTTGAAAAACAACAATAACCTTGAAAAGATGATCTTGAAATCTTCACTATGATAATAATTTCCTTACTAAAGGACATATTTTTCATTACACATTTACTCGTATTATTAAAAACAACTATTAGATTTACTTCAGATGAACATGTTAGGTGACATTCTCCAATGAAAAGTTGAGTCAGAAAATATGATAGGTTTCAAATACTTTTGTTATTCGTTCATAGTGCATGTTCCTATTAAGTAGGCATTATTTTGATTTAAAAACTTGACATGACACGTCATAAGTTAAAATACGGAGGTCTAGGCGTTCAAATACCTTTATTAACTACCGTATACACATTGAAAGTGTGCATTCACTTAGTTATAATTTATTGCATTGATTTAGAACTTTTTATTTAAAAATAACGTTAAGTAAAATGTTCTCAGTTGTTTAGTAAAATTTCTTAATTTAGATTATTTTTTAACTGATTTGTAGAAACTGTGATGAAACTGAAAAAATTTTAAGATTGACATGACCAAAAGAGAACTCCATGGACGCTAATTTCGAAATGTCGTTAAGTCCCTACACTGTCAGTCGAAGTAAATGTAATAGTTAACAGATACTGTTGCTTAAATTATTGACCTCTTAATTGCAAAACGTATTGAGCAAACATAAAAATAATCGTTTTTTGTTGCAATTTTTTATAAATTACATTGGTATTTTTTAAACAATCTTTCTTAAACAATATAATTTTCCGATTGAATTGATTTCACAATCACAAAAAGCTGTCTCTTTACCTTCTTATATTATATTGTAGAAAAATAAATTACATTACTTTAAAAATTGCATTTTTTCCTGCTACCACTCACATATTACAAAAATATTGCACTATTAGCCAAATTTGACAATCCTTTCCTATATTCGTATTATTCTACATTTTAATATCATTAAGAACGGTTTAAAAAACGAAAAATTAGTATAATGATTTAATTTGGTAATGTCTATATAGCAAAAATACTGTACATTAATAGCTATTATTCAATGTTTAAATACACCATGTAAATTGCATGAATTTAATTAGTGAAATTTAATGTCATTGTTACGCGACATTAAACTAAACTTTTTTGCTACGACATTGTTCTATGTTCATGTTGCGAAGCTTAATATAAATAAATAACATGCATATATTTTCCCTATTATAAATTTTCAATAATTGGATGCGCTAATCAACACCACATATTACATAAGAATTATCTTTGTTACCTAGTATTGACGCACTTGATGGCACGATTACTCGAAGAAAAATCATAAATTATTTTAAAGAGGAATTTTTGTGTAACAAGTTTGCAGAAACGATATGCTTCTTTTTGAATAAATAAACAATACAAAATTCCAGACATATGTCTTACAAATTATTAACGTCGGTAATATAAGTTTTTAATTACAATTAGAGTCAGTTACATCGAGACTCTAGTATCAAATTTTTAGGAGTTTTATTGCGAAATCAGGTTTTCTATATTGGTGTGCAGAATAACTCAAAAGCTAAACAATTAATTTGTTTTTTACAAAAAAGTTGATATTAGTTCTATGTTCTTCTGTGAATCAGAAATTTAAATTCTATTCTTTATTTGTAGCCTTTTCTATCTGCAAAATTCAACTTTCTTCCAAGTGCTAGATCATCATGAATTTCATCGTTTTTTTATTTAAAATGATTAAGCATTTAGAAAATTTGATCTTTCTTATATTCATGTACTGTGAGCAATACTGCACATCAATAATGGTTACAATAACAATAAATAATAAAGAGAGATTAAAGTAGTATTTAATTAGGCATGAACTTATGTTTTATAAAAATCTACTCTGACATTGTTAACAACATCCTCTAAAAAATTCATATAAATTTCTTGTTTTTAGATCTGTTACACTGAAATTCTCCCTTCACATATCTCACCAATAATACATCACAAAATTTTGTATGTACGTTTAAGATACAATAAACTTCCATTTATTCTATGCTATAAACTCAATTATGATTAATTGAACAACAAATTTTTTTAAGATACATTAAAACAAATTATTCTTCTATCACGGTATGTACAAATTATTATAGCTTTTTAATATTAGTATGTTTTTGGTATTATAAAAACATACAATCTGCGCTTCATCCAGAGTTTATACAACGTCAAAATTTTGTTGAAATGATAAATACTTCTGGTGAAAATAACTCTTGAATGAACTCTTTAATTCTGCATGTTGATTAAGTATCTTAAAAAAATTGAACAAACGAAAGTTTTTGCCGTTGCTACGCAAAATTATATAAAATATTAATATGAAAATTTTATTCACTTTGTTAAAGCTAAGACATTCACGTTAAATATGTCACAAATATTGTAACATTTTCTGAAGTCGAATTCGCCACGAGGATAATATGTATCTATCATACATTGAAAACAAAATTCTTTTCGCAATCTTTGCTAGATACGCAGCAAAATATGCTACGTCATCAAGCGCGTAAAGGTACTACACGTCTTCTTAATAAATAAATCTCTCAATTTTTATAAATAGATTTTAAAACGAGCTAAAGGTTGTTTACAGAAATAATTTGGTTGATCCAGCCAATGAATGCCGAAACTTTCACATAAACGCCAGGAACATCCAATCTTCCGCAACCAAAACCCCATGAAACAAGTCCAGCCAATTCATAAAATCCATCATCTTGGCACACTAAGGGTCCTCCTCCGTCACCCTAGATAATATAAAATTACAATTACAATGCTATTCTTTAAAAAAATATATAAAAATTGTTAATATGACTGACAGGTGATAATGTTTAAGTTACATGAGATATATAGATTTTCATCAAACAATCTTACAATTTATAAAATTTTTAATATATACATTATGTTTAGAAATATTAAGGAAAGTGGCCCAATAAGGAATAGTACTCATTCTAAAAATATAAAAAATAAATATCTATTAATTGGCTAAACGCACTGCTTTACTTACTCTCTGTACAAGTAGTAATCAATAAATCATAATTCCTTAATCGATATAAAAAGTAAAACTATTTCTTATCTGTTTTTTATCTATTTTTATCTATTCTGATGTGAAAGTAAGTTATTTTCATTGATTTACATTTAATTGCCACAATGTATACATTTTTTAAATTCATAAATTATACAGCTAAATCTGTTTTTGTGCGGTCTTTTTTATGCGATTTTTTTCTGCGGTCCCTATCTACTGCACAAAAACAGGTTTGACTGTAGTATACGATAGCTACTATTACATGTATATACATATAAAATTTTGGACATCTTTAATTAGATATGATTTACACCCGAAGTCAGAGTAATAAATTACTTATCACTACTTATTACACGTAAAAATTTTAATATTTTACTGGTCAATAAATCTTTTAGCTGAAAATTTTATTTATGTATATTATATCCCAATCAGCCAAGTCTGCTTCGATCAAATACTTGTAAAACGCTTGATAGTGTATTTTGCAAGGAAATTTATATAGGCTCTGCTGAAAGAAGACTCTGCTCTGCAATGGCAAATCGTCACGGAACCTTGTACCGAAACATACCGTTTGAAGAGGGCAGGTTAATCGCACTTATGTGGCAGATATACAGTGCTATAACCTTTGGCATGGTATTTGGCATGGACAAGGTGTTGGTGCCAAATCCAGTATAAAATGCGGAAATGGATGGCTCGGTGTTTGACATAACAGCGTACGATCAGAATCATGTTAATAAAACATTGCTTAAATATGGTAGACGTTACAAACTTGTATATATTTCATGAATTAAGTACCAAAACTACTTTCAAGAATGCATTTTTTGTAAATAAACGATTGTGTGCAAAATTTTATTAGTCCGCAATAAAATAAACCTTTAAGATAACCCAGTTCTATAAACTACAGTTCCTTTTATTACCTGACACGCATCATTGCCTTGTTCACCACCAGCACAGAAGCTACTTGCTGGTAAAATGAAGATTTTTTCTGTGACTGCATTTACTTTTCTTATACATTCAGCATCGCTCACGATTGGTATTTCTGCTTCACGTACTCTGAGAGGAATGGGGCCAGCTATATAAAATATTACAAACCCATTAGTTATAACGTTATACACATGTACTATAAATTAGCTCAAGCTTATATAGGATTTACTCATACAGCAAATTTATTGCAGCAAATTTATTTATTGCTCTTCATCATTTAAAAAATTCGATCTACCCTGACAAAAGGAGTTTATTTAGAGAAGCATATTTGGTAACAAAAATGTAATTATCCATTTAAATTCCTCGTCGACTAAATGAATATATAAATAATTAATTACATTTCCGTTAAACAATTATTCACCTAATACAACTACTATGGGCTCAACAAATTTGTCCATCTTATTATTAAAACTACAAGAATTTGTGATTAATTAGTAGTTACTTTGCAGTATGTATAAATCAAGTAATTAAAAAATATAATTTTAAAAACAATACACTTTAGGAGGAGATTGCTACTGCTTCATATAGTATATGTCTACATTATACATTTAAACTACAGTATTGACCTCAATTTCAGTATTCACAATAAAACAAATATTCAATTTCATGTTAAGCTTTACCTTCACCCATGTATCCATAACCAGTGACAGTGCATCGCTTGCCAGCTGTATGGCTAACACCCCGTGCAGGTAAACACACAAGGCAAACACCATCCTTCAGCTCTGCTTGTCCATGAAGTTTCAACAGTGCTATGTCATTGTCCAGTGTTTGACTGTTGTGATTATGATGAATGTAAGTAGTTGCAACTCGTAAAGTTTGAGCCCCAGGACTTCCATACTTTCGCGTCAGATCATGATCACCAACTCTCACATATATTGCGTCTCCAGATCTCACGATGCTACAAACAATTATTAATTATAATGACTAAAGAGATAAATGTTTCAAGGAAACCATTTTAATTTTAAAGAATGATTACACAGAAACAACAAATATTATGAAGTCAAATCATAAATAATTTCCATTTCTTTGACAGACATTTATTTTGTTTTCTTTTTGAACCCTTATCTATTTAGTGAAAGTAAAAACTCGTTCGTCCCAATGACTCATAATGGGTACATACGAATAATAGATTTTCGACTTAATATTTGTAGTTTTTGAGGGTACTGAGATATTGAAATTTCAAACTATAAAGATCAATCATTGATTTAAAACGAATTATTCCAGTGAGAATAGAACTTACTTTGTAACACAATGTGCTGCTGTAAGAACCCACTGTGTCCCGATAAGTGCACCTCCGCATAGATATTGGTTAAGGGAATTAATTAAAGCAACTTGCCAACACCATTCATTTGCATCAGCGTCTTCACCACCAACAACACGCGCACCTCTTTCAAAGCTACGTGCTTGTACCGGTCCACGAGAAGTTCCTTTTACACCGCATACATACTTACTGTATACAGGACTTCTCATGGTTGTCGTCATTGTCGTTGTTTCGTCTGTTACATAAATAATATTCCAATCTCTTATTTGCCCAATTTGTAGATTATAGTAAATTACTAGTATTTCTATTACAAATACATATATAGATAAAATGAAAAAGAAAAACAGCAATATTGTTTTATAAAACTAATTATAAAACTCAGTATGCCTATTTTGTGGATGATAACAAATTTTAGATGTACTTCACTTTATTATTCCTCTCGAATTCCCATGCCTTTAACACTATACTACCAAATTAGTCAAAATGTCTGGTTTCTGATCCTTTCTTTTACGATTTTTACTATTATAAAAATGTTTTTGAACTGGAAATAATGATTCTGATAGATTCAAGAGAGGACTCGATGATAGGAGAACGAAAGGATGAGATAGAAGGACTAATAGCGATGAAGGTAAGAATAGAAAGCGAACTATGGAACATTTGGACAATATAAAGCAATAATAATAATGACAGAACAAGCAAGGCTAGTGGAGAAAATGATCATTGGTGGAAACTTCAATGTAAGAATAGGGGAGGGGGTAAATATATATTTATGATGAAGAAGAGGAAGCTGGATCATTATATAAAAGATCAAAAGATAAGACAGAAAATAAAGAAGGAGAAAAACTTTTGAGATGGTGTGGGAAGAGGGAATGTATATTTTAAATGAGGACATGAAAGGAGATGAAGAAGGGGGATATACGCAATTCAGTGAAAGAAGAGCATTAGTTATTGACCATGTTATAACTAATAGAGAAGGTTTTGAGAAAACAGAGGAATTATATCTAGGCGACAGAGTAGACTTAGACCACATGCCTGCAAATAAGAGAGATCGTGAAGAGGAAGAGATGGTGTAAAAAGAAATAATTGCAGTAATGAACAGACCATAGGCAGGTACAAGGAAACTGGTTTTAAACTCAGAATAATAAAAAATAATGGAATGCAACAAAGGTACAGGAAATGACAAGTGATTAAATGAAGATAGAAAGGGATGAACGTAGACAGAAAATTTACATACATGGGTGTGATCATGCTAGAGGAGACAACATGTTAGAGGAGACAAAGGCGGTACTCAACCAAATATAGGATATAAGGGAAAAAAGTTTAGGGATAACTTTAAATTAAGAATAGATCTTTTCGATGCATAGGAATATAAAGATATCTGAAGTGGGCATTGGGGTTAAGCCTGTATAAATTTAAAGAGGCGGAAAGAGATAAAGTTAATAAGTTAAAGTTAATAAGAGTGTGGAAATTCGAAAAAAGGTAGAGAGAGAAGAGGTAGAATATTAGTAAAAGAATGTTTGAGGGAGAATGAAAACGTGAGGCAGAAATGGGGAAGCGCTAAGAGAAGGGAAAAGTATTTGATGAGGAAGGAAAGAAAAGGAAGAAGTAATAGAGCAACTGGAGAGAAGGGGCAGAGAAGTGCAACAGCAAATGCAATATAATAGAATAATAAGCCCAAGATTCAACCAAAGGTATAAGTTTTTAAGAACAATAGAGTTACCGAAATACCTAAGAAGAGAAACGAAAGACTGGAATCAGCGACTATAAGCAAAGCAAGAGGAGGAAATTCGATCTATACCATGATTCGTTCGGAAACTTAGAACATATAACAGATGATAAGACATGGTAACTTCCTAGGCCACTAGAAAGGGGGATTCCAACTAGCGATAGAATGGCTCAGGAATCTGGAGAAGAAAAAAAAGTGTAAGAGGTTAGATAACGTAATAGATAGATAAGAAAGCCAAATGTATGATTTAATGCATGGATGTATGCAAAAAAAATTGTAAACTGAGTTCCTTTTTACGGTCGGAAGGCTGAAAATAAATTATTTCTATAAAAATCTTCCTATGAAAAACTTTTATATCAATTTAAATCAAGTTTATATCAATTTAATTTTGTTAGTGTTATAAAATAAGATATATTAATCCTGTTAAGGGTTCGGCAATTTTAATATTAAAATCAGTTCTTCCAACTTCATCTAAAGGCGCGGATTCACAGTTATCTACCAATTGTTGCTACTAAAAACCTCTCGATTTAACACCAGTGACACCAACGTTTCCGATGGAAAGTACGCGCGCCATCCTAACCTATATTGGTTTCTCCATGAATTGGCAGGAAATGTAAACAAGCAGAGCCAGATTGAAACGTAGTGTCGAGAGCCCTGCATAGTAGGAAAGAAGTTAAGACATTATTAACATTATTATAACATAATGTAAATAAGGCAGCAACCGAAAGTACAAATTAAGGTCGGTGACGTGAACGCTTTGTTTACATTTCCTGCCAATTCTTGGGGAGTCGAGCACATATAGATACTCACATCAGTACAAAAATGTATTTAAACTACGTCTTTTTCAATCTAGTTTTTATAAATAATCAATTATAATACGGTGGCACACCGTAAAAGTAAAAATTCAAAGCGTAAGATCTAAAAATTCATTCTTTGCAAAATATTAATGGAGAAATGTAGTTCTTTTTTAAAACCACCCTCAGTTTTTGCTGAGTGTATACTAATTTGTAGATAAAACTTTTAGTTTAATTCAAGAAATCAGTGCATATCTTCAATCACGTGCCATTGATAGAGTATTTGTTACTTTAATTAGATTTTCATAAGTTGAATTCATTACTACAGAACCATTAATATAAGTAAATTAGTTTATGAAGATAATAATACATTTCTATAATTTGTCATATTAAATGTTTATCAACTTTGAAGAGATTTTTAAAAAGAGTACTTTCTTGATTTCTTGTACACTACTTTTGGACATATTAAACTTTACATTAGAATCAGTTCTATTTTCTAGAATTTGTTAACAATGAAAATATTAATCAAAATTGTGATATAGACGTTCACTATTCGATCCCTATAATACAAGATAAGGTATAAGAGACTATGCAACAAAATTAAGAACCTTTAAACTAGTTAATTTTCAATGTAGGACTATTAATAATGTTTTAAAGTGCATATGAAGATCTATCAATTGATGAACAAAAAATACGATTTTATTAAAAACAGTTTAAATAATCTCAATTTTATTTATTAAGTTAAAAGTTTTTTTATTAATTTTTATTGAAATTTGTTATTTTCTTTGAACAATTTTTTTTCAATTCATTGCTAATAAATAAAATATAATTTTGCTGCAAATTAAAATTTGTCTGTATATGTTTACTAGTTTTTTACATTAAGTAATTTGATGTGTTACATAAAATTGTATATTATATTGCATTGTAATAGTATAATAAACATATAAATATATGTTTATTAAATAGAGTACAAAAAAATTATAATAAACATTAATATAGGATTAATATGTAATATCAAATAGTTAATTAATTAATTGCTAAATAATTATTAATTTATATTTTAATAACATTAATATGTAAGATTTATATGAATTACTTAATGTAAAAAAGACTAAAAAAATTTTTAAGGAAATTTTAGTTTTTGAAGAAGTTACTATTATTTTTTGAATCTCCTACATGATCATTTCATTTTTCACGCATTAGCAATAAACTGACAAAAAGCTGTTGGGAAAAGATTGCTCAATAGTTATATGGCAACAAATGGCATTTTATTTGATAAAAGATTAAGATTATTTAAATTTTTTCAAATAAAATTATATTTTCTTTTTAAATGAAAATGGATTAGTTCAGGAGTTATTAATTTTGTCCCAAAATCCACTACAAGATCAAACACTGTGTAACGTACCAAATCAATTTCTATTAGTTTTTGTTCGAGTGGCTAGAAGGAAGGTTGTCGGAAGTAGGGTAAATATGGCCGCGTAGAAATCATGATGGCATAGTAGAGTAACAGAGAAGAAAAAGAATGGGATTTGTATGAGTAAAGTGACGACCATGTGGCTATTCCTCAAGATGGGTAATTCTCCTGATAACATCAGGTAGAAACAGCATTTTTAAAAACGGAGACACAAATCGCTTTGCGTGACGTCATAAAATATTCCGTTTGTTCTCGTGACCTGTTCGCAACAAGCGAAAATTAATGATATCGAGGGATTCATAATTAAAAATCATTGATTTTATATATGCATAACCAATTTCGTGTTATTCGCCGGTTATAGAAACTAATATGTTCCCTTTCTATTCCCTGGTCTCCACTTCTACTATCCACGTGACGTCACCAATGTTCCGTTTGTCCCCATTTTTGACAAAGCTGCATTTGGCCACCCTGGTTTTTGTACCGTACAGTATCAGGGGTTGTTAAAAACATTCGTAACCACGTGATTTTAAAATTTCGATGACCGGACGCGGATCTTTTATTGGCATATCTTGCAAGAAAAACAAATTATTTTTCATTTTATATCAATCTGACAGGATATTCTTTTTCATAGTTCCGTAGTTTCATTGTCACACTTACATTAATTGTGTATTATATCAGCTTTCTTTTCTCTAAAGCAATAACATATCACACTGATAAATCATAATAAAATGTGACATGTAAATTCATTCGTAAGAAACATTGTTAAATACAGTGATAAAAAATATTCGAAATAATTTTTTTGTTCATGATGTCGTATGATCTTCATTTTTCAAAATGTATAACAAGAGGTTTACAAAAAACAACCACTGTAGCCTTTTTCATTTCTACCATATAGGGTGGTGGAGCCGATTACCGTGGAGTGGCTTTGATCTTTTTGCGAATATAATTAAATTTGTTTTTATCGGATAAGAGATATTAAATTGATAAATTCAAGAAGAAACAAAATAACGAAATAAAATAATAATAAAAAATAAATAATAGTAACTTAAATAAATTATAATAAAAGAATACAATTTAAACAAAAAATTAACCGAATAAAAGAATGATGATTGAAGTTCATTACCCCATCTATCACTACCGAAAAATCTGGTTTGCTATCAAATTAAATGTAAACCTTTTCGAATATGAAATACGGACAGAACAATAAAAAAATTACTGCTGTTGTGTTTTTCTAGTCTGCATAAAAATAAACAAAATAGTATTGATTGATTTGATCTGGAAATTTCTTTCGTTATTCCTATACACCTGCGATAAAAGTTAAATAGTTGAAATCAATTTAGTTGTACAACTTACATATCATCGTTGTTAGCGGCGTTGTGTATGGCCTTGACGTTACATACATAGTATCGTTTCTATTATCCAGAACTGGTTCGCTTGAGTTTCCACCACTGAATTCTCGTATCAATGATTTTGGTGCGCAACATTGATGTCCTTGTTTCTTGCATTTGAATAAATTCGTTAATTCAGCATTTCCTAAAAATAGCATAATAAAAAATATTTTTCTCGTGCGAGCAAAATTTCTTACAATCTGGTAGCTGCATACATGAATTCCACAATATCAAATATATCATGGAAAATTGGCATCGTTAACGTAGTAAGTGTATACTAAAAGCTTTACGGATACAGAATTTAAAGCTGGACATGTTTGATGTGCATTGTTGCTGTATAAAGATCAGCAGAAGGTCATACTCCAGTGTCTATTGTATCATAAAAAATAACAATCTTGAAATCTCTAAAAGTATCGCTCAGATTCATATATTTGTTTTCATCAGGTACAGTGACTCGCATTAATATTCGGACACGATATTGTTAGAAGAATTATTGCTCCTTTTTATTGTTTATGTCTTAAATTTGAAATGATTAATTCTGTATTTACTTTACGCCACAGCATTTTTGGACTGTCAGATCCGTAAAGATTAAATTTGCTTTCATCCGAAAATATTACATCATTCCACCACCAGTTGTCTCTGTAAAAATATATATATTTATTGCACATGTTCTTTTTTGTATAATAAGCGATAAACAAGATTGTGACAAAATTGAACGTCGCAAAAAAAATCTTTTTAATCATGTTATCATAATATTAATATTTTGTCGGTTGACCCTTTTGTTTTATTACTTCATGTAATCGCTTGGGCATGTTACAGATGATTTTATTTAAATAATCCGGCGAAATCCGTTTCCATTCGTCTAACAAACGTTGTTTTATGTCTGTTGTTGTCTTTGTAGGTGTTGTACGAACTTTGCGGTCCAATTGATCCCATAAATTTTCAATTGGATTTAAATCAGACGATTGAGGAAGAGAATGCAGTACTTTTGGACAATTGTATAATAATATCCATAATATCATCGATAAAAACTAGTTCATCTACACCTATAGACGAGACTCCACTATAACTATGACCCCACACTATTACACTCCTACCACCGTGTTTCACTATCGGTCTTAAATTTGCAAAAGAATATTTTTACAGAGACAACTGGTGGTGGAATGATGTAATATTTTCGGATGAAAGCAAATTTAATCTTTACGGATCTGACAGTCCAAAAATGCTGTGGCGTAAAGTAAATACAGAATTAATCATTTCAAATTTAAGACATAAACAATGAAAAGGAGCAATAATTCTCCTAACAATATCGTGTCCGAATATTAATGCGAGTCACTGTATGTCCGTTACAAATGACTTTCTATAGTACCAAATGTATTATTATTAATCAGACTTTTTTTAGTTTTTGAATGATGGTTCTTACTCGACGTTCATGAACTTTTCTTCTGTAGTACAAATTAATACCTGAGGAACATATTATAAACAATAATATCAACTTATGAATATCACGAGATTCTGATTCAAAAAATAATTTACGGCATTGCATATGTATGTGTATGATATATATATGTATACATCTATCTAAATATAATGTAACAGTAAACAATGTCCATTCCTGGACTGTGAAACTAAAATAAATATTTCTTCTGCATCTATTTTACAGATTCATGACGTCTGATATATTTAAACTTTAGACATTAAAGTCAAATTTCTTAAAAATATTGAATAATGGCGTACATTTGTTTTTATACTGACACAGAATTTTATATGACAATCTAGCTTGTACCGGATACTATATAAATACAAAGTTATTCTAGGTATACAAGGTGTCCCAAAATTATGTTACTTCCGTAAAATGAGGGGTTTCTGAGATCATTTGAAATAAGTGTTTCCTTAGCACAATTCCAATCCGCGGCTTTGTTTATGTGTTATTAACGAAAAACACTGACCAATGAGAGGCGAGCTCGGCTGGCACTAAGCGTCCGAGCCAATAAGCGGAACTGGACTTTGAACGCTCGTTGACTCGACCGCCTCGCGCCAGTTAATGTCGTCTCTCATTGGTCGGTCTTGTTGGTAATATCTCGTAAAAAAAGCCGCGGATTGCATTTGTGCTAAGGGAAAAGTTATTTCAAATGACCTCAGGAATCCCTCATTTCCCGATTTGTGTAACTTTTAGGACACTCTGTGTAAAAAGAAAGTTATTCTAACTGTATAGCATTATGGCTAAACATTTAATGGAAATATGTATTCAAAAATGGGACTGTCAAGGAAAATTGATATTTGGAAAAATACTTATTGATTTCATTCTGCGCTCGAAGCCCTTTATAAGAAATACAATCTAAGATGAACGAATACTTACTGAAGCAAGTGAAAGACAAGTAAGAAACGATACAGGAACCAGGACATTCTGGGCGAGGATCCGGCGGCAATAAAACCGTTGTAATCTGCGGCCGTGATGTAGGCTTCGGCCTCGGCCTTGGAGTCTGATACGAAGAAGATGGTGTCACTATGTTTATTTTCTACGTACCAATGTTTGATTTCAGTCCTTTTTAAATTATAGATTATCCGTTATCTTATTTGCCCTAATGTATATGTGCTTTTTAGTTTTATACAGGGCGTTCAGCTAAAGGAGGCCATCTAAATATCTTCATTGTTTTTCATGATAAATGTTTGTGGCTCAATTTGAATGATTTTCAAAGAAGTATATAGCGAGAGAAAAAATTTCTTAATTACGCTTATTTATCAGGATTCTAATGCAATAAATGATTATCTTTTTCTATTGCATCTTGTAGCAATATTCAATAATATAGAATGTAAGTTCCGCTAAATTAGCCTGCTACGAGATACAACAGAAAAAAATTCACTTTTCTTGCACAAGAAATGTCGATGGCCTTGAAAAAGAAACAGAAAGAACATAAGTAAACATGTTCATTTCAATGAATGTTTTTGTCCCGTTAAAAACATTTTTCAGAACATTAAAAGCAATTAAGATGTTTAGGTGGCCTGCTTTTAGTTGAGGCACTCTGTATAACAGTGGTTCTCAACCTTTCACGCTTCATACATCCGCTAAAAATGTACAGTCAGTAAAACGATATCGGTACTCCTCCCTTTAAGATATTTTATCTTTTTAAAAATAGAATGATATAACTTGAATTCTTTTTCCCAGATATTAGAAGGACCTTTTTAAAAAATTGCAATTGAAAATATTTCAATTTGTAAAAGTCTGCACTAGTCCATTATAAATATAATTTTATTTTAAGAAATTATAAATGGTAATTCCTAAAATTAAACGTATGACTGAATAAAACCGGAGAGAAAATACTAAATAACGTTATCAACATTTTTTTGCAATGCGTCACGATCAAGAAAAGCAATCTCCTAGGTGATAAATGATATCTATAAAATATTCATCTTTAAACGTGTTTTCTAATTACATTTTTTAAATAAATTTCATATAATTATTGATATGGTGGAATTGAAATTTTAAATAAAGTGTTACTAAATCGTTCTTAAATCGTGTATCCCAAGTTGATAACCACTGTTATACAAGACTAAATAAATGTACATTACCTGCGGCGGGCTTTTTGTGTTATCACAACAGATATATGCAGATTGGCAGGTGGACGTCTTCGGTATTATCAAATTTGGCCGTTCACAGAAGGCTGCCATGATTGTTAGTAAACAAAATCCAGGGCATGACTGTAGTTTCGGTTGCGGCGATTTTGTGGTTGGCCGAATTGTTGTTGTACTTTCCTAATTGTTCAAATAGAGTCGAAATTACTACAATCGATGGAAAATATATTTGTATGATACCTAATTTCAGCAAAAACAATTTTTATATTTGTTTAATTCTTTTCACAGAATAAATATCTATTATGCTATTGCCACTAGAACGAAACTATCTCGAGAGAAAGTAGTTAGATATGGGATATCATACTGTTTTTCGAATGCCACTCATACAAAGCAATCGCAATAAGCAAAAGATTCTCGTAAGACTTCAGCCCATTATCAACAACTATAAAAACGTGCCGCGAGACTCGAATAATCGTATTTCCTCTTCACAAATTGTCCATTTTTGTTTCTAAGTTGAGGGACAATTTGAGAGAATTTACTGTATTGCGTTTATGACTATAACTATATTTTTCAATTTCCAAAAGCCTAAATTATTTGGAAGGTTGGTGCGTTTATGATACGTACTGTGAATCAATTGGGGATAATAAAATTATAAAATTTACAAAAACTAGAGTCCATTAGATTTTTAGGAATGGCACTACTTATTATGATTGGTATACTATTCCATGTTTGACAATTTTTCTCCGTTTTAAGCATCTATCCTATGGTCCATATGTTGCAAAATACAAGTAAAGCGAGACACATGTTTGGAGTATCATAGAAAAGGAATTAAGAACTAAATAAATATCAGGAAAATTTGTTTTTTTTTTAAACTGTACGATGCACGTATAGTCCTCGCGCGGCAGGAAATCACCTTTGTCTTTACATCCCCTCTCTTACTAGCTGCTCCACTGCCGTAGCTATCAGTCGCTATTGATCACTGTCGATCTTCGTCACCGTTTTCGGCCAATAGTGACCGATAGTGGCTGCAACAGTGGGGCAGTTAGTAAGAGGGGGAATGTAAATACAAACGTGCCTTCTTGTCGCGTGAGGACTAGACGTGCACCATACAGTTTTTATTGAATTCGTTACCGTTTTTAAGAATGCATCGATGACACAACAGGACCCATCGTCAGGACATTCAGCTTCGCCGTCGACCTTGTCGCAAAGCAGGGCAAAGAAACCGCTGACGCATTCACCTTTGCACGGTTTCTTCGATGCGATCTTCGGCCTTATCGTTGTCGTCGACTGTTTTGTCATCGCGACGGTCGTAGTTAACGCGGTTGTCGCTACGCTCGTTGAAGTGGACACATTCGGTCTCGCGACCGTGGAAGACGAAGGTCCTTTGTGCAACGTGCTAATGCCGGTCTTTTCGTCGAAACGACTCGAATTCGTCCGATCGATCACCAACAATTCCGGCGGCGGTGAATCTCCGAATGCGTCTCGGGATACGCAGCATTTTAATCCTGGCTTGCACAGAGTGTCTATCACCAAAACGGCATCGCAGTAATCCGCGATTCTCTCCGCCATGCAAATTCCGGAACACGCTTTCGCTGTAAAAATAGATCTGCATTTAGTAAAAACGGGTGTAAAATGCTCCGTTAAGGCCGGATGAAATAATAAAACACTTTAACTGTAACGAGAAAAATCTTGTATGTAGCCATTCAGTAAATGGAGAATTTAAATTATCATAAATGATCTTGAACCACCTCAGAAGACGAAAATATTATTACAGGGTGTCCCAAAAGTTACTCAAAATCGGAAAATGAGAGTTCTTACGGTCATTTGAAGCAACTTTTTCCTTAGCACAAATGCGATCCGTGGCTTTGTTCACGAGTTATTTACGAAAAACGTTGACCAATGGGAGGCGAAATTAACTGACGCAAGGCGGCCGAGCCACGAGCAGACGAAGTCCAGTTCCGCTCATTGGCTCGGCAACTTCGCGCCAATTGATCTCACCTCTCACTGGTCACTGTTTTTCGTTAATAATTCATAAACGAAGCCGCGAATTGCATTTGCACTAAGGAAAAAGTTACTTCAAATGACCTCAGGAAGCCCTCATTTCTTGATTTTGAGTCTCTTTTGGGACACCCTGTGTACTACACTAATTATGTTATACTACTTTTATAATACACTTATTATATTAATTATAGTAAATGTGATGCTTTTGCAAGGAACAATTTTAACAGTTTCACAGTTCGCAATAACCACTTCCACTCACTGATTTAAAAACAAAAATATACTTTTTGCGAACTGTGACATAAGACACGAAGAGAAGTGTTTACACTTCTCTACTCACAACAGACGGATCTTATAATAATAAATATCAGAGCTATAGCAGAGACTTCTTATTGTTTAGATTATATATACAGTAAAAGAAACGAAATCTCCTTTCCTGTTACTATTCCCGCGATGCGTCCTAGGTGTTAATTCATCTACTAATTTCCTCATAGATGATTTCGAAATATATCCAGTAATTGAAAAAGATTAAGGCGAAGCCTAAGATTTAGGTTAGTTCAATCACTATGACACACGCGCGCGCGCGTGCGTTTGCAACCATTTTTAACAATTCTCCCTTCGCGACTCGACAAAATGGTAAGAACATATTTTGTTTCTCGAATATCACTGTAAATCGTACTGCAAAGAATTTTCCATTTACAGTTATAATTACAGCAAAACTTTGTTCACCCATAGTAGATATTTTTGGCAGTTATGGAAACGATATTGTAAGAAGAAATTCACGAAAGTGTAATTAAAAGATCAACAATACTGTCTCAAATTTTATAGTATGGCTGCAAACCATTGTAAAGAAAGTTCGCGGTGAACATAACCTTACATAAAACTAATATCTAGAAATAATGTATTGTTAAAAATAGGAGATACATACGCGACGTTTTGTTCACCGCATCCACTTGGTTGTCCTGAAAAATAAAAGAAGCATGAATTTATTGCAGAAGATGTTTGATCACGTGTAATAAATATTTCGAGATGATTCTACCAGCCAAAGTCAGATGAAGATTAAAGGTAGTGGATTTTATAATTTGAACGTAATTCTCTAACTTCGGTAATTATTTGGAATAGGGTCATCAGCACCGATTTCAATGACCTTGAAATATGATATCAAGATCATCGTTTTAAACAATTCTTTCCTATTGCATATATGTTACCGCTGGTCGACTCTGGTTTCCAAGTATTCACGAAAATACATTTCAAGTACAATATGTATTTCCTGCTTACAGCATGAATGTTATTAATGTGTGGAGTCCTACATTACATAGTTTTAGTACTGTTCACACGTTGGGTTACATACGAAAAGAACGCTGTGTCGGTTATATCGTCAATTTTTAATTTCATCATTAGCATGATTTTAACACCCGTATAAAAGCATTATTCAAAACACAATGGCAGAAATATTTCCTACCACATAATGTTATCTACTATAATTTAATCATAAATATAATAAATATGAATTACAATTACTTCTGCAAATATTGTTTTCATTTAATCTAACGGAAACCTAATCTGAAATATCTACGAATACTAACGTTAATGTCGTTTGGCTTTAACTTCGGAGATATTTGCAAAAGAACTTTCGTTAAATTTTAGACTACAGGTACACTATACAGAATCACATGCGTACAAGATTTCAAAGAAAAGGTAGAATGGTGGTTGATTGGTATTTCATGAACGTGTGAAGATCGATTCGATTTCGCTTGCAATGTTCTACACTCAGTGCAGTCACGAAAAGTCACTACACAAGGAGTGTGGTGGCGACGCATGCGCAGGAAATCTCGCACAGCGGCGAGGGACACTGTTTTCATTGGTCACTGTTTTTCCGTTAATAACTCGTAAACGTAGTCGCGGATTGCATTTTCGCTAAGGAAAAAGTTACTTCAAATGACCTCAGGAATCACCCCTTTCCGGGTGTTAGCATAATTATGAGACATCCTGTATAATGTTCGGCCGGTAGACACCCCGCGCCGCTATGCTGGACTCTCTGCGCATGCGTCGCCGCCCCGCTCCTTGCGCAGTAATTTTTCTTGAGTACACTGCTCTGACTGCTGTCGCGTGTGCTCGGGGCACATCAGGCGCGTGTGCCTGTTGCTCTGTGTTTGCGTGCACGATGCATTTAGGCGACCACGGGTGAGGGAGTTACGCGACGAGTCAGGAGGCGTAGCTCTCGCGATCCTTGCGTTGCGTGCCGATAATTCCGAGCCCTGGCGTGGAGGATGAGTAACGCGGATGCGAATTCCTGGAGTCTAAACAGTTAACTCGAAAACAACTGACTGGACAGTGAGACAGCCCTTGATAATACGGTTGGTCAACCAAAAGTTTTTCTAGTAACTTAATTATTTCTGAGTTGAACGAGCGGATATTTTTGACATTTCATTGAATCATTTATCAGTGGACTTGAAACGAGTAATATGTACATAGAGCTACTCAGCCGAACCACAGCTAAGATCTAAAAATATTGGGTCGAGTCATAAATAACTTACGATGGAGCTAGGTAGAATCTATTGTTCGTTATCTATCCATCTATGAGTCATCGGGACAAATGAATTTTTGCTTTCACTAAATAGATAAGGATACAAGATAAATAAAATAAAAAAATTAATAAGAAAAACAAAATAAATGTCCGATAAAAAATGGAAATTATTTATAACTCGGCCTAATATGTATTCCGCAAATTAAATTTTCTATCAATCTTACATCTGTGTTTCAGTATTTTCGGAGTTCTCGTAGAAATTTCAGAAAATCTCCAAGCCGTATTTCCGAGATTATAAGCATCAAAACTTTTTTTGGTTTGTCAACAATTACATCTACTCTTTTTTTTTGAATGATTCTTTTAGTTGACATTTGTTACGATACGATACGAAGGATACAATATTTAATGTTAAATACAGAGCGTCTACATTGCGTGTATAAGCGCTTCGAGAGAATTACAAAAGAGAATCTAGTTAAGATGGAAACAGAGCGAATCGGCTGAAAAAGCTAAATGCACGATTCGTATCCGTATTTACCCGGACAATTCGAAACTCTTTTGCATCTTTGTCCAACATCAACTTTTCCTGCTATATTTTGATGCTAATAAAATCTGAATTTTGTACGATCTAAAAATTAAAAAAAAATTGGTAATTAACGTACTTATTCGAAAATGTCAATCGACGAATGTAACGTTGATAACGACGATAATTCTCAATGTTTATGTGTTCTTGTACAGGCATATTGATTATAGATTCAATTAAATGGTCTAACTACATTGAAATTTCGGAATTATCGAATTGTTGTTTTTTGTTTGAAATAGTAGTTTGAGGTCTTAAAAATAAATTTCAGGAGGTTCCAACCTTTAAAAGAAATTATTTGTAGAGATAAGAAGCCGGTACCTGATTCGTATATCTGCGAGCCGTAGCGTTAAACATATGACAAATTACGTTCGGAAACTTTAAACGCGTTTCTCTCGAAACTGTTTAAAAAACGGTGTGCAAGATATCTCGAGATGTAACGAACCGATTACCTTTAAATTTTCCAGATACCTTTAGTATAATACATATTAGGCATCGAAGATCCATTTTTTTCTATTTTTTAATAATTTCGAAAAATATAAACGAAAAACATACAAATTTTTTGTACAAATTAGATAGGTCAAACATAAATAGCTGCCATTTTGACAATCTTCACAAAAATGGAAATGTTCGATCGAGAACATTAGAGATTGTATCCTAGTTTCAAGTATTTTTTGAATTTTTATTCCAGGTAATCCGGTTGACAGAAATCCTGCACACCATAAAAAAGGACCTTAGAGCGATGCCGTTTAAGACCTAAGCATTTAAAACAAAATTAACACTGTTC
Organism: Megalopta genalis; assembly: GCF_051020955.1. NCBI lineage: Eukaryota > Metazoa > Arthropoda > Insecta > Hymenoptera > Halictidae > Megalopta > Megalopta genalis. The sequence goes on from NC_135017.1 coordinate 729,469, forward strand.
TGTTTTTATAGTTCATACCATTGTGAAATAAAAATCATAAAATGTGTCATAAAAACTTATGTCAATCAAATGTTTACTTCTATTAAGTACTATTGTTTTAAAATATAAAGTAATTTTTGATCACGTCAAAGTGACCCTTATGCACATTGATCGCTGTTAGTCGGTTTAGTTGAGCCGGGATTAAAATTCTCGCGTAACAGGGTTTGTCTTCTATGAATTGATTCGATGCCAACGCGACGAAGTAAGAGAATAGATATAATGAGCGAAAGCGAGGTACGAGTAGATGTCCCAATTTCCGTGCCTTTAAGCAAATTTTTGCTTTGCCGAAGCTGTCATTAATCTTTAAACTATCGGCACGATGCCATAGAGAGTCACTAATATTGATCCGTATTTTAGAGAATATTTCTCTAATATTTAGGAAACCTAATATTATCACCAGTAGCTGACCAGACCGTAAAAATAATTTTCTCATAAGTGAAAATAACGAACGAGAAATTAAAAATAGCCTGCTGATCGGAATGAATCATCCGTGACTTACGTAATTACTTGTCTTCTTTTTGTTTATTTTTATCTTACAAATAATTTTTTTTTAATTATTATAGTAATTATATAATTATAATTAAAAAACAGAAAACATAAAAAAAGAAGAAAAATCACACATTGCCACATCCGTTTCTCCATCTCGTTAGGTCAGGCTAGCTTTAAAATGAAGTTGTCTAAAAAGTACAGTATAATCTGAGGTACTTTTACTAATCTGATATACTAATCTAAACTACAGGTTTTGAGGTCTGCTGTATCGAAAGATTTTTGCAATTCAAATTCAATCTAGAACGCAATCACCCTCTACAAAATCCTTCCACAAACATTATTTTTCAGAATATGAAAATGTCGAATAAATACTCCATGCAACGTTTGTGTACAACCGATTTGTGTGTGTGTGTGTGTGTGTGTGTGCAAATATTACGCGTAAATATACTATATTTTTACTGGAAAAATGTCAGCAGTCTAAAGTTAACAATCCAATTTTTATTCAATGCACTAAAAATATATTTCATCGCTTTCACTAAAAATGTGTCCCTTCGCGCTATATGTATATGCAGATACATGTACTTGTTAGAGTTTAATACAATTAACTTTGAAATAAACTGAAGAAATTATAACAAATTCCGATAGGTTTCTTAAATTGACTTAATTTTCTGCAAGTATCCTAATGCTCTTGGAGGGGAACATAAATCACATTAATAATGAATTTACACGAAAATCTTCGGTAAGCATTTCTTCCAAATTTTGGACAAGACGTTACTACATTTTAACACATAAAAATGAAATACTTCTACCTAAATCTTACATGTTTACATAATCCAAAAAAGATATATCATCAACTTACACGTATATATTATAAAACTTTCTTTTTATATACGTTTTTATTTCGAGGCACAGAAATTGGGGCATCTACCCTAAACGATGTTAGTCAAGTATCGACGGTTGAGACTCGACAGTTAAGGACATCACGACTAGCAAAAAATAAACGTGTAACAAATAAAGATTACATTTTCAGTCATCGTCGTTTGAAACATTTTCTAGCATTATCGACAGTTTCGAAGATATTTCACCGGATCGATTTAAATGGGTCATCCTGCATATGTAGTGTATGGAATAATAGAACTACGGCTTTATCATCTTTTTTATATAATTAAACATTACAATAACATTGTCCCCATCGAAGTAACGTTTTTGCAAAGCTACGCATCATCATGTACGTTGTTTCAAAAGATAATTTTTCAAGTTTGAGATATTTAACGATTTTTCCTATAAAATAACAACCCTTTGAAAATCCGGTATTCAAAATGTTATACATTTCAGACGATTCCGTGATTGGATACAGTATTTTAAAGAGAAAATCGCAATTTTCATGTACAGTAATACCTGAATTCCTGCACGTTTTTCGAGCCACAACTTGCTAAGCGGTCAAGAACGAGGACAGTGATTACTTTGCTCTGATTGGCTGACGATTCACTGCGAATTGGATGCGTAGTGGGGATACAAACGTTTGCTTAGGGAGGTAGAGGAACGTGCAGTAATCCTGGTATTATTGTACTCATTATGAAATATCAACATATTAATTTGTATAACGACTTCATACATGATAACAGGTCTATTTTAGGTATATAATGTTGTTGTAAGAATTTTTTAATGTATGTATAAATAATACAAGTTAATAACAATGTAAACTTTAAGTATGCTTTCGTAAAGCTGGTTACAAATGTCAGACAATGAGCCATTTTCATAGGAAAGCTTTGACATTTCTCAATAGAAATACGTAAGTACCATATGTGGGTACATGCAGTTTTAAATGTTATAAATATTTCAATGTACAACGTATAACGTTTACAACAGGGATGCTAATTACACTGTTTGACAAAATCAAACCTTTTTTCTGATTTCCTATAGCCATCATGAAATCCTTGTAGAGCTGCACTCTCTGAACAAGAATCCGAAAATTGCTCCATTATCCACAGTTTTCGGAAAAAACGAGCTTTTGTAAAAACCCAAAATTTTCGACAAAAATGAGGTATCGCATGAAAAGCACAAAAACGTTAGAATGCACTAATTAGTCTTGAAAGATAGAGGGGAGTTTCCCGAATATCTTGGTATACAATTTATTAATTGTTTTTGGTCCTAAATAACTATAAATTAATGTCAAAGTTTAAAAAAGCGTCGATGTGCACAGTTTCTCCGCAATATTTTTGTACTTTGTTCAGCACGTAAACTCTACCCAGAATCGGATTCTGTAGACATTTCTGAAGAAGAAACGGCCTGATAGAAGTGTCGGAACGATGTACATTTTGAGTTGGTCGAGAAAATATTCGTCGGCAACGGATGCACGACGTTTTGCCACCATGTGCTCCACAGCTCGCATCTCTCTACTCGGCAGGGCCGAAGCTATGCGCAAACAACACCGATGGAGAGATCCAATGGAGCACCCACTTTGTGTAAATAATATTTGAATTTTTTTAAGTACTTTAGAGTGTTGTTTTTTTCATACATTTCTCTGGATGCTAATGACCAAACTGTGATGTATTTCGCGACGAAAAGTCACAGTGGCTAACGAAAATATTCGAACACTAGTATTGACTTCTATGTCATATATTTAAAGAACTATACATTGAAGGGAATTCATCTGAAGAAATTTGTAAAATTCAAATGCATTTTTGGTTGCTTTCCCATATTACATCAATATTAGCGGATAAATGGGCAACAATGCATTTGAATTTTACAAATTTCTTCAGATGCTTTCCCTTCAATGTATAGTTATTTAACCCGAGAAAGATAACCTACGTCGCAGAGGCGCCTGCGAAGACTGTTGATTTTTGTTAATTTTTCATAGAGGTCTAGTGATTTAAGTTTAAAATTACTTAAAATATAAAAAAATATAATATAAATGCATTTTATTTTTACAATAATGCCAAACCTTTAAAATGACTAGATTAACTTAAATAAATATCCATTGTTAGTATAAAATTGACGCCTTAGAAAAGCATGCGCCTCTGAAGCGTATGGTTATCTTTTACGTACGTTGTCATATGGTTATCTTTCTAGGGTTAAATATGTGACATAGAAGTTAATACTAGTGTTCGAATATTTTCGTTAGCCACTGTAAATAATCTGGTGTGACTTTTCGTCACAAAATACATCACAGTTTGGTCATTAGCATCCAGAGAAATGTATAAAAAAAAACAGAACACTAAAGTACTTAAAAATATTCAAATACTATTTACACAAAGTGCGTGCCCCATTGGATCCTTCCATCGGTGTTGTTTGCGCATAGCTTCGGCCCTGCCGAGTAGAGAGATGCGAGCTGCGGAGCACATGGTAGCAAAACATCTGTACATGTCGCCGACGAACATTTTCTTGACCTACTCAAAATGTACATTATTCTGACACTTCTATCGGACCGTTTCTTCTTCAGAAATGTCTACAGAATCCGATCCTGGGTAGAGTCTTCGTGCTGAACAAAGAACTTTTCGTAAAAATACAAAAATATTGCGGAGAAACTACGCACGTCGACACTTTTTTAAACTTTGACATCAATTTATTGCTATTTAGGACCAAAAACAATTAATAAATTGCATACCACTATATTCGGGAAACTCTCCTCTATCTTTTAACACCAATTAGAACTTTCTAACGTTCGTACTTTTCATGCAATACCTCATTTTTGTTGAAAATTTTGAGTTTTTACAAAAGTTCGTTTGTTTAAAAAACTGAGGTGGCTATAGGAAATCAAAAATCGTGTTGAATAGTGTTATTTTTAAATTCTTTATAATATTTATTATAATAATATTTTGGTTAAAAAACACTGTTAGCACGATTTTTCAGATATTCTTGATTATATGACAACAAAATTTTTAAAACAGAAGTTAATGAATTGATTATTGATTTTTTACAAAACTCAATATAAAAATTTTCAATAAAAATGTTTTTATAAAATATGAAGATCACTCCGTTTTTTAAAAATATATATATATATAAAATATTAAATATATAACATAAAATAATTATGGTCATCGAGATCGAATTTCAGATCAATGTGCGACGTAATAGTGCGAAAATTGTTAAATTGGAAATGGCTTCAGCTGATGTATCACGGCGGTATTCACATTGTTCACAGTATCAGAATAGCAAGCTTCAAGGTGGAATTTAATTTTCGGAAACAAGAAGAAAGCCTAAAGACTGAGAATCTTTTAATTAAATTTTTCAGAAATTTTTTTTTTTGCGTTCTATCTTAATCAAATTTCACGCAAACATTTGAATCATTTTTTTTATTTAGGATTAGGTAGTAAAATTATAAAGCACAAGTTTTTTATTCTTCTTAGTTACATTTTAGCTTGCTATCGTAGATAATTATCAGTGCAGTCCATGGTAGCCAGAAGAATAAGCTAGATTTCAAATCGAAGGAGTAGACGTACTCCAGTACAGCGGAATGGAAAACATAACGGGTGTTCCTATCCTACAATATTATATAGTGATGTGAACAATTATAGATTCAAAGTAACTTTTATCTTTTTAGTGATATTTAAACAAAAACTTAACGATGTATCATTTGTATATTTCTATTTCCTATTATTTCTAATATATAAATATACAAATATAGTTTTTTTTTTGGTTTTTGTTCAAATATTTGTAAAACAAGTCAAAGTTACTTTAAGTTTATAATTATTCACAACACTCTAAGTGATCTCTCTTTGCTGAGTCATCCTGGATATTTAAAAAAAGAACTTAACAAAATATATTTGTATATTTCTATATTAGAAATAAAAGAAAATAGAAATATACAAATATAATATTTTGTTAAGTTTTCGTTTCAGTTTTCAATCTACAATTATGCACATCACTGTACCTCTGCGACGTGTTTGTAGTTGAGAATTATAATATACACCCACTATACCCCCCACTCTGCTGTACGAGAGTCCCGACACATTACATGATAAATCTCCACCACTCCTTCGATTTCAAAAGCTTATTCTTCTGACTACTATTACTTTTTGGACATGCCTCATATTAAGGAACATAGTAATCGAATTTTACGATATGCCATCATATCAATGTAGTAAAAGGCCAATGGAACGATCGCTTTGGTTTAAAAACAAAAATCAATTCGTAAAGTTGTAGGAAACAAAAGTAACGATTTCTATATCGTAAAACATTAATTCATTTTCAATTAATGCTACCAATATAGGAAAACTCTTAGTGCCATAATCTCAGTTGGTAAATTGATTAATTCCAGACAATTCTTTCCTATTCCAGACATTTGTAAAAGAATTTATAAAAATGAACATTTTTATTTACAGTAATCACAAAATATAAACTATAAATTATAATGGATAATCAAAAGTGGATTTATTTTTTTACATAGCGCATTGTACGTCATCTGTTGTATCAGAATAGACTAAGCATCATTCATATGGTGACATAACTTCGTGTTATATATATATATATTGCACAAAACAACAACAAAAAAGAAGAAACTTTTAATGTCAAAATACAAAACATACAAAATTCTTATTCTAACTTACATCATCCACTAATCTATATACTTATTGATTAACTTACATTCTACTTATCTACTGTGGGACACTGTCGACTTTTTTTCAAAGTCTAATAATTTTTATTGTTTTGATGTCTTTGCATAATAGTATCTCGTCAATATCAATGGGAAATTTCCATCCTGCTATGTCTAGATTTTGTAACATGGTTCGCCCATCATTATTTCGCAAAAGATATCGCCAAAGTATGTATTCCAAAGCTTGAATTGTGATAGTGATTCACGAGAATTATAGCGGTTGGATCTAAATTTTCCAACCCTAACTATGAATATATGAGGTTTCGTATCAAACGGTTCTGAAATGCCGACATCGCTGAAAACCAAAGCGGTTTTCTCGCGCCCTCTGCTTAAATAAAACAGTCAGTTAGTGAACTACGTAAAACTGCATAACTCAGAAAGGGCCTAGCCAGAAAAGTGATCAAAATTGCTTTAAAGTTTTTTTTTAACGAATACTACATTGTTCGATAGCTAGTCGATAAAAACCTCTCTGTGTAAAATTTCAACCCTGTAGCTTGTCCGCGAGAGTAGTTACAGGGCAAATTAGTTTGCGTGCTTTCTCGCGCATTTCTCCTCTCGTATGCTATCTAAAATTTCGAGAAAAATGTGGCATATTTTGGATCTTAATTTACATATTAGAGAATCTTTTTCAGATCGTTCTGTTGCAAGCTGTGACAGCAAAATATCAAAAATAAAAAAAAAAGAAATAGAGAAATTGCAGATTTCTCGTAAACAAAAAATTTTGCTGTTTTAATATTAATTCCCTGATAAAATACTATAACAAGCAGATTTGTGCTTGTTATAGTATTTGTGTCAATTTTTCCAGATTTTTCGTCCTGGTAATCGTTCTCAAAATAGAATTGAAACCACTTGTTGGTTTTATCGCAGGTGTACATTAAGTCATTTTAAACGTTGTTTCATTGAAACAAGCAAATTGTTAATCTAGGAAATACGCTTTAAGTGAAAGGAAAAATTGTTATGTGCGTTATACATATACAGGTTGTCCCATTTTATTCATTACATGCGATTATCTCGAAAACTACTCGTTATTTGAAAAAATATTTCATACGATATTTCGGGAGGGACATAATCCAGTTTCGCTGTTTCGTAAATTTATTTTTTAAACTTCTATTATATTTTTTATTCATATGACTTTAAAAATATCTTCTTAGTAGCATATGGAAAGTCGATATGAGCCGTTTATTTTGAAAGTGGCCTAACTCCGTTTTCCAATTTTTTGCCGGTTACCATGGTTAAATGTACAGTTTCATGTTATGTATCAGTGAAGCACTTCAGGTTGCTTATATTCAGAGCAAATACGATAAATTTTTCACACATAAGTTTTCAGAATTAATTAAATAACTGAGCCGTGTAGTTTGAAAGTGGCCCAACTCCATTTATACTTACATCAAGATATTTACTATTGATAATGTCGAAAAGCAGTGATGAAGGTAATTTCAACTAATTAGTATTTACAAGTTAACCTAATTTTTGGGGCAATTGCGTTAGTTGAATAACCTGTACGTTTAATTAATATAAAACTTAAAATTTAATATTAAATTTTAGAAATTATTTCACCCATGAGGAAAAACAGAACAAGACCATTAATTAGTTCAGATAGTGAAGAAGAAATAGTAACTAATAATTTTAAAAAAAAATCGAAAATGAAACAGAATTATAGAACAATATTCGTCTTCAGAGGATGAAGATCCGAATAACAATGGAGAAAAAATTCATGCATCATACATCCAAAAAGTGCGAAAGATTAAACAGAATTCAGAACATCATGATTTCTTCAAATCACTTTCACACGCACAAAATGTAGACGAATAGTAAATTGTTTTGTAATAAATTTATGTTTGTAATTTTCTATGTTCTGTAATTAAAAAATGTTTTAAATCGCATAAATTATGTTTCCGAAGTGTTTTCAAGATATGTAAAACAAATTCAGTATTGTTTTTTTCAATTTGAAACATCTTAAATTATGTTGAATGGACTTGGGCACCTTCAAATTTTATAATGAATATGACTGTTAATTTTGAAAGTGGCCCAACTCCATTCTTGATAAGAAAACGCACGTTATTTACTTAATAATTGCCACTATTTTAACAGGAACTTTAAATTTAACATCCTTAGATACGCTTTAGCAGTATGACTCATTAGTATCCTATACGTATATTTTTTAAATTCATTGAAACGCAAAACTTTAAATATCTCGATTTGAAGATAAATGGAGTTAGGCCACTTTCAAAATAAGCGGCTCATATCTTCAAATAGACAGAAAACTTAGGAGACTGACTTCTTACCTTTTTAATATAAAATGAAAATGATTAAATCATCGCCAATGCTATACTTACAGTGGGTAAAAAAAAAAATGCTATAACTTTTTTTAAACTGGATAAATGACTTTTTTTGAGATCTTAGAGGGTCTAGTTTATAATTACTTGAAATGACAAGAAAAGCTAAATTTCACGTTTTTTATCTGAGATTATAATGAAAATTTAAAAAATGTGTTTTGTAGATTTCGGTTTTTCTTATGTGGATGCATAGAAGACAAATGAAAACCAATTTGATTTATTCAAATGGCGTGACGTAGTAATGGAAATTGCAGAAAATGCTCAACACAACGTGTTTCAATTGATTGTATATTATTATTATTATATTGTATTGTATATATTGTTTGTGCATTGAACAGCGCTTTGATCATTTATTTTAAAAAAGTATCTTTTGAAGACATCTTCACCAGCCATATCATATAAAAACATTTTAGATGAAAATTAACAAAATACTATCTATTTTACAATTCATTTGGTAAATATTTACGGAAGGGCAGAAAACCTTTCGATGATCTCGAGCTTGACATATATTGTCCAGATCACTCTTATTTTTACTAAAACAGATGGTTGTTGTTTGTTAAGAAGTTATTGATAGAATAATAATATTTAATTTTCAAAGAATGATCAATGATCTATTCTCCGTTCAACTAGAATTGATGCAAAATAGAAACAGATAGACCAGGGTCGAATCGAAAGAAATAGGAAGTTAACTTTCTGAACAATGATTACTCGATATTAATGTGATGTGATTAAATAATGTTATTAACTAGAATACGTAACTCGGTAATTAAAAAGCAAAGTCAGTTATAAAAATTTAAGTTCAATTGTTCTTTACAAATATTTATTATCATTTGCACTAATATATTTTCACTTTCTGGTAGACGATCGTGCAATATTTATCGATTCATGTTTTTTTTTAATCCAAAGGCAACATAATGGTTTTCCTATGAAGTAGTAAAAACAATAAAAATAGAAAACAAGAAATAATTATAACAAAAACAAATAAACGAAGATGACAACAAATTACAACGCAGCGAAGACAGAACGACAAACGTATAGTGCAATGGCTCACGATGCTATGACTGCTGCTCGGTGTCTTTTTTATGCTTGCCTCAAGAAACGTCTTTCTTCTTTTTCATAAATGCAAGTTAAAAAGAGAGAAAGTTTGTGCTAGGCTACCTAGCAGTCGTAAAGTTTTATATTGGCGAACCCAGAGTACCTGGCTGAATCAGAGGCTCGACTTGAGACAGATATGGTACATTCAATTACCCGCGGGGATAGAAATTCCGCCCGATCTTGCATGCAAGCAGGTTAGGCAGGAAAAAGTGAGGTTGTTCCACCGCACTTCATGCCCTCTGAAATCCTCAATGAACTGTATCCCTTCCATTCCTAACTTTTCCTGGCTACCTTTGCATGCAAGGGCCCTCGTTAAGGGTTCTTTAAAATTCATTCCTAGACATCGTCGTCTAACAGCCACTTCGCTGCAACCGCAGCACCAGTCATGTTAATGTACCAGTTTTCCATGAACGTAGCATATGTTAGCTCTAGATTAGCTCTGGCTTCATTATTTGTTTTAAAAAATTTGTTTGTATATATATATATATATATATATATATATATATATATATATATATATACAGTGACGGAAATATATACTTACGTAAAATTAACATAATGAAATATTATTGATTCCATACAAATAAAATGGACATGTATAGGTCTAAATCGTCGTATCTAAATACCCACTGCTTCATTGGGAATAGAAAAGTATAGCATACCATTTCAAAAAAATGAACGTAACCATAAAATCTTAAAAATTCAGCCACCTGCGAATAAATTATTACTGTTACCTTATGACTCCCTTGAAGCCGTACAACTTTTGTTAATAAAGTTTTTCTATATCTCCAAAAATAACTGAGATATTCAAAATAATCAAAGTTATTGCCACACCCTGTATACATATACAGCGTGTTCGCGATAATTTGTATCAACGTTTTGTTCGTTAAAAGACAGAGTGGAAAAACTTGTATATTTTGCTAGCAATATGATAGAATGTCTTAATTTGTTGTATTTTTAATATTTTTCTAAAAACAAACGTAACCTTAATCTTTTTTGTTCGAATGCTACATATTTTTGTACATCATATGAAAGCGGGTATAAAAACGAGTTCAATCGTATAGTATACTATGATCTTCAAGGTCATACATGACCAGAAGTAAAAGAAATAAAAATATTTCATAATGTCGTATTTTCTAAGTCCTGTTGACCACACTCCTGGTAGTTTTTGTCAATGTTAGACATGGATGCACACACTTTTTTTTATCTTAGTTTATAAATTGTTTAAATTTCTCGATGGTGTAGTATAAGTATATGATTAATATATCCCTACAAAAAAATCGTTGTTTCGCAGAAATGCACTGAAACTAAAGAAATAGGCTTGCTTATGATAGTATCACACTGACACAATCAGTGGAAGTCATATTGGACATGATATGTATACATTGGACAGCATAGAATCACCTGAATGGTCTTCAAACAAACCTTGAAATCCACCCAGTAAATATTTTCGATCATTAGGAAACAAGTTAAGTTTCATTTCACACACTTTTTGCAACGAACTATAGTTTAAGAGATAATTGAGTGCGTTACTTCAAATGGGACAGCTTGTATTGTATGTAATGCCAACGGTATGATAATTTAAAAATGTTTGTATCTCGAATAAGAGATACATACAAGTTACATTTAAGTAGTGTTTTAAAAACGCTTTGATGTCCGCTACAACAATATCCGATGAAAAATACAGGTTTCAATTTAAAAATTTGAAGTCGACCTTTGTAAGTTATTCCCAAAGTTACCACAAGGTCCAATAAATAACAACACAATCTGCCCCTCTCGAACCATACAACGTCTGTCTGAAACATTTTTTCATATCATTTGAACTTTTTAAGATATTTGCCATGGAATATTAAAATGGGACACCTTATATATGTATAACAGTCAAATGTTTTTAAAACAAATAATGAGGTCAGGCTTAATCTAGACTTAGCCTAGACCTACTCTGATCATTCTTTTAAATATTGAGAATAAAACATTATTATTCTGTTAATAACCTTCTAATAAACAACGAGCTTATATATGTTTTAATAAACATCAAACTCGTGAGAGAGAATGACCTTAACAACACTGGAAGGTGTACCCCTATTGCAAATAGTTATCAAATTGTTTCGTTAATAATTTTTTAACAAAAAACAAGCGAAGCAAAAACAGTGACCGTTACTCTGAGGTGTGACCTCGACAACACTTATCATGATCAAGGTCATTTTAAGATGCTCCCCTATTGCAACTACGTATTTACCATTCTTTTTTTATGAAACAATGACGGTTTAAATATCGAAAATTTTCGCAGACAATTTTTCAAATTGGAGATCTATAGCGTACCAGTATGACTCATTTTAGGCTTGTCTTGTTCAATTAGAAGCTTGAAGATGGCTGAAAATGCATACCGAGTTGTTGACTTACCGAGGTAGTTTTCATTGGGGCCAATGACGTCGTGGACGTTGTAGTTGTCGGCGGAGGCGTGGTGACGTTCACAGACGTCATCGTAGTCCTAATGGTGGTGAGCATCGTCGAAGTTGGATTATCATCTTCGAGAAGATTCTCGGTAGATGTTCCGGTACCGTTTATCGGTGCCTCGATGCAACATCGCATGCTAGTAGGGCATTGCACATGCTCGAGTACTTCGTAGCATATCAAGGTTGCGAACGCATGCACGCATACTCCTGGACAGTCTGCACTGTTAGCTGTACTCGTTATGGAATCGAGCAAGCCTGTAACATACCGTATCGAAATATTATCCTAACAATGGCTGTTCAATAGAATTATTTGTTTATTCAATGAATTGAGTGCCACATTAGAAATACATAATTGACACAATTCTTTTCTCAAAGCTTTTAAAAACTGTGTATTCCTACAATCTATGATTAAATAAACCGAACTTCGTTAGAATCCACAGTTACTCGCTAAAATCTTCGAACATCTTTTAACCCGAGAAAGATAACCGACGTCGCAGAGGCGCCTGCGAAGACTGTTGATTTTTGTTAATTTTTCATAGAGGTCTAGTGATTTAAGTTTAAAATTACTTAAAATATAAAAAAATATAATATAAATGCATTTTATTTTTACAATAATGCCAAACCTTTAAAATGACTAGATTAACTTAAATAAATATCCATTGTTAGTATAAAATTGACGCCTTAGAAAAGCATGCGCCTCTGAAGCGTATGGTTATCTTTTACGTACGTTGTCATATGGTTGTCTTTCTAGGGTTAAAGAGAGGCAACTTGTTTAACCCTTAAATGCATATTGTTGCCAATTGTCTACATTCCAGTTCCACTGAATTTTATTCAAAAACCTGAGTACGCGCGTTTCCGAACACACGTTGATAACAATAGACAATAGACCATGTGTGAAATAAAAGACTTGACATTACTTTTGGCGAGTAAGTTATATGTTTTTTGACATTTGAATGTGGTGGGTGATAACTTCCAGGTTGCAAAGGATTTTCACGGACCGAGTGCATCGAATGCAAGGTTGCTTTGTGTCGCAACAAAAATCGCAATCGCTTTGCTGCATTTCATTTATAAATAATGTGAAAATTCCTATTCTAATAGATAATATAAATACATGACCGTTTGTTTACGTCTACAATAATTTTAGTAATAAACGCATATTGTTGCCAAAAGTCTACGTACAACTTTTTTTCGAAATAAATACTCAATATTATTGCCTAGATTTTTTTATTTATTTTTTACGTAACCTATGACTACATTCCTATAAAAAACGATCTTTTAAAATTCAAAACAAAAAATCATGCATTTAAGGGTTAAGATTGCATCACATAACTTGAAATTTTTCATATACTGATCTATATGTACATACTATGTTCAACGAGAACTGGCAAAAAGTATAAACGGAACGTTCACGTGATCGGTGCTGCGCGGCTGCAGCTGAATGGCTAAACGACGATGCTCAGGGACGAATTTTAGGGGACCCTTATCGAGGGTCCTTGCATGCAGAGTACATAGCCTCATGTTGAAGAGTCTGAAAATTGTGATTCGACCCTGGCTCGATCACGCGTCGCTCGCATTCAGCTGTTTACATTTTGTGTCAATTCTCGTTGAACAAAGCATACATAGTTCGCAGATGGACATCATACGAATAAAATTTAATTCGAAGAATTTATTCGAATAATGCCCAACTCTGATCTACTTTATTACACAACGGGCGGAACAAGTTATGCGAAAGTTGCAATTGGTTAAAATAACAGAGAAAGGAATATAAAAACGGTAAATAGAACTTTTTTGCCCGAGCCTATAACGAAGATTTGACCCTCGCATGACGATCGCTGAATCTGCGGTGACCTTTGTATATCACATGCAAGAAGACATAATAAATTACTTATTACAACAAATAAACAAAATAAATAATTTTTTATTCCCTACCACCTTTCATGATGGCAATGTTAACAATAATCAAGAAATAAATAAATCAATGGAAGTGAAATAAAGTTCTTATTCCAGTATGGGTCATGTGCGACCTGGTCACCGGCCGCCACGGACCGTCATACGAGGGTGAAACGACGCATTTTGCAGATCTCGATAACTTATATGCAGTTACTTTCGTGAGCTACAAACAATTAAAGATAGCGAAAATCATAGCTTTTTTCACGACTTTCTATCAATAATTAAGAGATCTGGAGAATTTTACATCTTTCAATGTATGTAGCTGATAGCATCATTAACTGACTTCGATTAAATCTTTGGCATACACATAGGTTACCAAGATCGAGAAAACTGTCTAAATTTTTCATTTTTTTCTTTGTCACTCCAACCAATTGTAACTTTTGTAAAAATTTGTTTAAACAATGCGTAATAAACTAATATGTCTAAAATATTCAGGTCATACAATATTGTATGTATGTATGTATGTATGCATGTATGTAACATTGCATTAGTCTCTGCTGTGTGTGGATGGTTTGTATGATTTTCTTGTTTTATTATACGGTGACTGATCGACTCTAGAGCGTTCCCCAGTCTTCCTTAGGCTGATATAAATGTATTTTGAAACATGATCCACAGCTCGAAGACACTTCAGATGAGAGCGCAGAGACCGTTCTGTTCTTCTTTCGAAGTCAGTTCGAATTTGAATACTTGTGTCTGCACGATGAGCACTAAGAGAAACGAAATAAGTGTAGAAATGCTTTCTACAATTCTTACTCTATCCAAAGAAGGATATTCCGTAAGGGAAATTGCAAGAAAAGTGAATGCATACAAATCTTGTATTGACTATAACAATAATAATTTGAAACATTTTTTTAGATAGTAGTAATAGTTAAGAAAGTGTCCACATACTTTTGAGTGACATTGTATATAAATAACTCAATCTGAAGCCATCCACAAACAGACTATTTATTGCAATGATTACTACAGATCTAGCATCTTATCAAAATAAATGTTACATCATTCGAACATTGACGTTCTCAATATTAACTTGCATAACCAAAACTCAAAACTGTATTTATGATTGGCATAATGGTATAACTACTGAAAAATCAAACTCAATTATGTATTATCACTATATATAATTCATCACAATATAATTATGTATATCCCAAAACTTAAAGAATCAGACTGCCGAGCCATAATCTACAATAATCGCAATAAGGAAAAGAAGTATTTATAATGATTGTCAGGAGACATCTTGTTACAGATTTAAGGCAAACATTGTACGTATGAGATATACAGGGTGTCTCATTAAAGTTGCGATTGCGAAAAATCTTGTAAACATGTAATTAAAAAAAAAACTGACACGTGTCCTTTAGTATTTCGAGTGGGAGTCAAATAGCACTAGTCTTTTAATGCGTTAGCGTTTTCAAGGTTATTTCAAGGTCATCTTGTTTCTTTTTTATCATAAACCTATATCTTTTATTTCGGAATCATATTCTACATAAAAAAATATAGAACTTTTGTTTAAAACTTTTTTTTTGTAAGTTCAATATTTTTTAAGATATCTAGCCGATTTTTGTGTTTCTATTAAAATGACGACGTTACTTTCTTCTGAAAGATATTTTATTTCATTCAAGAACATCATATTAAACAAAAATGTTTCAAACAAAAGTTGTACATTTTTTTATGTAGAATATGATTCCGAAATAAAAAATATAGATATATCATAAAAAAAAGAAAGATGACTTGCAATAACCTTGGAAACGACCACGTATTGAAAAACTAGCAGCGCCATTTGACTCGAAAATACTGATCTCGAAATACTGAAACACATGTGTCAGTTCGTACTTCTTTTTCAAATCACGTGTCTACGAGATTTTTTACAATCTCAACTTAAATGGAATATAACCCTGTGTATCTCACGTTTTCAATTACAATACACAGAGAGTCGATTATGCTGCAATACTCTCTGCTCTGCAATACTCTTACTAGCAGTTAGTTCCGAACGATCATCCAAAGTAACATCATCAAAATGCCAGAAATATTTGCCAATGATAAATACGTATGAATACGCGAAAATGAAGCCCTCGTGTTTTGATTATCCAAGTTTGGGACACCAAGTACGCGATGTTTTGTATCGTTGCGAACGGAGAACACTTTTCAGACATCTGTCATAATATAAGATTTGTCTACACTCTTTTAGCAATAAATATTGACAAAATATATATATATACGCACAGCTCCGATGACCTTGATTTCGAAATATGTTTTCAGGGACACCATTCTGAGTAATTTTCGCTTTTACAGTCTAGCTATTCGATCAATAATATCCCGCAGACCTAAGAATTCTTCGTATTTAAGAATTCTTCGTGTCTAAGAATTTTTCGCACTTATTGGTACTCCAAATTCTTCGTGTAAAAAATTAAAAAGAAACCGAGAGTAACTGATCTAAAAATAGCAATTGAATTACGCTAAGAATTTGGAGTAACAGACAATGCGGGAAACGTACGAAGAATTCTTTATCTGCATGATGTCATGGTAGAATAGACAGAAGAAAATCGTTCGTTAAAATTATAAATCGTAAAAAAGTGCCTCCAATTTGCAAACAAGTGTATTGTAAAAGAAGCCGAATGGTGGGATACCGTGAGGTTTGCAGACGAAAAGATGGCACACTTTAATAATAAGTGATTTTGATTTATTTAATATTACAATCAAGGTTTTGCCTTTGGAATAGAACAAATGAAACAGAATTAAATTCGGCAGGTTCAAACAATTTTATTTGAAAAAAAGAATTTTTATGGGAACATGGTGCGACAAAATGATGTACATTCGCCCTTAAGGCTATAGGTGATGTACATATGTAGATCACTCGACGAACCGTATCTTAGCAAATTTTTAAACTCGATTTTCTCAAAAAAAGTCCTAAACAAAAAAAGTTATTCTATATTTTCTTCATGTTTTTTTATGAGAAATCGCCGGGTGCCCGCTTGTACATATATATTTCCAGGAACACCTGAATTTTTCAGCGGCATAATGCCGCAGCTCACACTGCGAATGTAGTAAAAGGGCACTTTTCTCGAAAAACAAATCGCATTTTGAATCGGCCAACGAGGTCATATCGTTGAAAATTGTTGTGGAAATCTTAACCGAGCTGCATATGCAAATGGCAAACAATTTCAATACATTGCCGAATGAAAAACATGTATTCGAGATGTGAGCAAAAAGCTATTAGAAAATTCTAAAACTCTGTCAAAGATAATGATGACTGTAAAGAAGGGGCCACAAAATATTAAGCATTAAATATCATTCCTTGATTTATTGTACAATTTTTAGTTAAATGTACCATCATTTTGTCACACCGTGTTTCCATAAAAATTCTTTTTTTTCAGATAAAGTTGTTGGATTAGCAGAATTTAATTCTATTTAATTTGTATATGTTTGTAGTGATGTTTTGCAAGTTTGTATAAAATCAAAACCTTGATTGTAATATCAAATAAATAAAAATCACTTATCTTTAAAGTGTGCCATCTTTTTGTCGCGAACTGTATGAGTGTTTGAAGAGAAAAGAAGGAAGCACCGACACCAAAACATTTGCAATCGAAAAACGTCAAGTCGATTAATAATGGTGTGGGTAAAATTTTATTTACTGAGGACTTATTTTTAAGTACATATTTTTAACAAAAATAAATAACTTAAAACAAAATTTAACAAAAAGTGCCAAAAATATGGAGATGGACGGATGATTAAATTCTACCAAGACATAAAGCCCGATTCGTGCAGGAATTTTTCCTATACAATTGTGCAAAAGTATTGCACACTCCTGCTTATTCCCGTGACTTAAATTCCATTGATTTGTGGGATGAATTGTACCGTAGAATCTAACGAAAGACAAGAAAGAAGAATTGAAAAACAGATTAAGGGAAAAATGCCATAAAATTAGTAAAGTTTATTTGCAAAAAATTGTCAGTCATTCGGCATTAGTTTTTGAGATATTCGCGAAAAATTGGTGTACTCCTACATTGAATTTTGTGTGCAATGTCGCTCATGACAACATTAGATCAGCACGGTGCCGTCGTCTGTTTGCTGTCCTACTGTTTGTCCTTGAATAGTACAATTTCCAAAGTCATTTGAAATAAAGTTTTCCTTAGTTAAAATATTGCCCGCGAGTTTGTTAACAAGTTCCTAAACTATATAGGTTGCTTCTAAAAATATTCTAAATTAAACTTACCCTATTTCGAGGGAGACATCTTATAATAGTCTCAAATTCTCTCTAGGTGGAGTGCGTTCGAGAATTGAAGGTAACCTTGATTTTTTTAAACGGAAGTGTATGTTCCTTTATTCTAGATAAGCTTGTAGACGATTTGAAGACGAATCCATTGACCTATAATACTTTAGTCTTTCAAGGTCGTTTAAGATTATTATTCAAAGATTATTATCTTCGCGTGTAATACAGAGTATTTCATATGTCATTACTATTTCAAAAAAATTGATTTGCCATTCTGTATTACATGAGAAGTTATTTCTAATCTATTTTCTGTTGCAAAAATCTATCTTTCCCCAGCCCTGGTTGTACATAAGCATCACGCGAACTCACAATAATGATCGTTTTTTTCCTGTGCTTACAAATTGAGGATATGTGTTGCTGACCAAAGTATTACAGGTCAATGAATTCCTCCTGGAATGGATTACAAGCTTACCTAGAAAAAAACATACAATTCCATTAAAAAAATCAAGGTCATCTTCAAATCTCGGAGGCTATTTTTGACTACCATAAGTTGGCTCCCTCAAAACAGGGTATATAAATTTAATTTAGAACATTTTTGGAAGCAAACTATAGTTTAGGAGATAATTAAGTGCAAATCTCCAAATGGATCACCATATGTACAATACATTCTTTGTAAAATCAGTTATGGAAAGATATAGTATTATTAGTGTTATTAGTGTCTTATGTTTATCAACACAATAGAATAGACATAAGCAGCTTGTGTGAATTCTGTGACAGGTTTTATCAGGATAGCGTGCACTACATTTCATCGTCAAAGATTAAACTTCATACATCAGATCGTGAAAATAACAGATTTCAGTTTTTGTTTCCACACAATTATCAAAATGAAATATTATATTTTATTTTTATATTTACAAAATTAAATGTTTTATATACTGAAATTTGTTTTATTTTCTAAGCTGATCATCATTTTAGCTGAACATTATTTAAACATAATAAACGGATTTGTATGTATCTGTATAGGTATTCAACATTTTAATTCTAAAGAAGAGACTCGCGAAAGAGGTCAGAATACCTTATAAAAAAGTCAAGTTTCTAAACTGAAAATTTTTGTTTATATTCCTCAAGACACTATCTAAATACATAAAGAAAGCCTTATAAACTTCTGTTCAGCTGTTTAGACGTAACAAAATTCTGAAAGCAAGCGAATAACCGCTCTTGAGTATGGTAACGTATTTTTTGAAAACGATGTAGAAAAATGAACATTGAACATTACGGTGATGTTTCTTGTAGAACATTCCCGTTGTTGGTATTACTTTATCGTGTCTCGGGGGTGTAATCTATCTATGACAAATAAACTGCCTACCACGCATTCTCAACATTAACTGTATATCGGGCGCAGGTGCGAAGGTACCGTGAGTCGAGAGAAATTCCTGCATACGTAATCCTATGCTCTACTTATAAAACAAAATGGTCAAGGATGACTAAACTTGATCTTGAGAGTCGTTGTATCTCAGATAGAGCGTTTACGTCTCACAGTGGTACATTTCTATCGAAAACCTGACCAAATATTATTTTCTGACGATCGATCCAAACTTGATTACTTTGAATATTTTTACTCGTTTTCGATGATGAAGTAACAGATTTTTTCATTTTGAATGAACAAGGCTTTTGGTAAGCGGAATATTTTTCGCGATTTTAAAATCATCGATTTCTATGTTCTTTGTATTCAAGATCGCGCGAAGCTTATAGCGTTATAAGTCATTGGATGGATCTTGAGCCCTGTTATATCTTACATAAAAAAATGCACAACTTTTGCTTGAAACATTTTTTTGTAATATGATGTTCTTAAATGAAATAAAATACCATTCAGAATTGTAAAAGTAATTGCGTCAGTTTGTTTTTTTACATCACGTGTCTACAAGATATTTTACAATCTCAACTTAAATGGGACACCCTATATATATTTCAATATATTCCCCGTATATATTTCCCTATAAAATTAAAAATGTAGCACGGTTTAGCAATTGAATCGTTTACGTTATCAAAAAATGTTTTCATTCTTAGATTAAATTAGTTTTACAGTTTATTACTAAATATTACATTTAATATAAATGTTTTGTATTAACTACATAATAAATTCTTCGTAAAAAATTTTCGTATTACCTAAAATATAGTAAACTTCTAGAACGTATGAGGCAATTGTCTCGGCAACGAATTTTTTTAAAAACAGTAGCGGCTCTCGATTTGAGAACTTTAACTCGAATTATTATTGTTTATAACACTCGATAACTTCAATTCTGACTAGAAAAATACTGAATACAAAAATTTAACAGCTTCGAGAAGGAAATGCAACAAATCCTATTTATTTTATATTTATGTGACATTTTAAAAGTCTATTTTATTTGAAAGTCATTTTGCTTTATTCAAATAGAAATCAACCTTTTTATTCATGAATGTTTATCCTACAATAAAAGAAGACATTTTTGTATTGATCATTTATTGTCATTCTTAAAATAAATAATATTAAGTTAATTAAAGTAAATAATATAATATATATTATTACAGTAAATGATATTTGAGCTCAAGGTCATTTAAAGGTTATCGATTGATATTATAGACTGTAGGTTCCTGACATCGGCTACAATACTATAGAATGACACATACTCTGCACCGTTTAAAAGAGGCAATGTAACTTTGACATGTCATCAAAGGATGCACTTTTCAGTGCTGGGTAATATTTATAGAAAAAATATTTGAGATACTATTTCAAATTCTTCTTAAATTTTTCACGATTCAAATAAAATAGTATTTTAAAGAGGAAATTAAATTTCAGGAAATGAAATATTTTATTTTGATAATTCTCATAGTTAAAGCATGAAATAAATATTTTATTTTGATAATGTAAAACGTAAACTAAAATAGTTCATTTTGATAATCTAAAAAGCTAATACGTGAAAATAAATATTTTATTTTGGTGATCCAAAAAGCTAATACATAAAAATAAGTATTTCATTTTGAAATATTTTTTATCTTATTAACATAAAGCATAAAATAGAATATCTCACGTAGTTCTTAACCTGAAAATAAATTATGAAAATTCGTTCGTTTTAGATTACCAAAATAATTATGTTTTAAACTATCGTATTTTATGATAATAAATTAAATAACTAAAATATTCAGAACTATGACACAAAAATTTGCAGTGTTTTTCAAATAAAATACTATTTACAATATTACCTCAACAATTTTTGACAATGAATGAAATATTCTATCTATAAAAGTACATTCTTTCGAGTAAATAAAATATTTTATTTTCAAAAATGTACAGGGTGGTTCACCAAAATAAGGCCACCTAAATATGTCCTCTAATTGCGGGGGTACAAAAAAATTGTTTATGCTATTTCAATGGTTTGGAAAAACCATCGTATTACAACAAAAACTTTTTTCTAAGGTAATTTTTTTTAGAAGTTTTCAAGGTCATCGATGTTTTTTTGCGTATAATTGTATAATTTTTTTATTGCATCGTGTAACTGATGTAAAAATATGTTTAGTTACGTATATTACATGACTTTGAAATGACCTTCGAGATGAAAAATTAAATGGAAACGACAAATTTTAGTCTATCGAGATTTTAGACGTCGTTCGGGAATCTGTAAGTATAAATAATCATGTTTACTATCACACTACAAATGACTTCTGACACCGCAGAAATCTGATCATTCTCAATCAATTCGTCAGTTTATCGATATTATCGTTCACGATGAGTTATTCAATTCAAGAGAAAATTGATATGATTCTGAATTATGGGAAAAGTGATCAGTGTATAAGGCAAGCTGTTCGATTGTACCGAGAGAAATTTCCTGAACGGAATTGTCCATTGCGTAGTACATATGGAAAGATAGTCAAACCTTTTTTTGAAAGTGGCAGTGTCAATACGAAGAAACATATGCGAACCAATAGTGTTACGAACGAATTAAATACGAAATTTGTTATGGAAAAAGTTGCTGAAAATCCGCATGTTAGTACACGACAATTGGAACGGATAACTACTATTTCCAAAATAAGCATAGTACGAATATTTCATAAAGAAAAATTTCATCCGTATCTATCATGTGTCTCTCTATCAGGATCTTCATTTACAAGACTTTGAAAATCGCCTGAATTTTTGTCGGTATTGTTTACAGTAGTTTAAACGCGATGAATCGTTTCATGAGAGTATGTATGTTGTTTTCCGATGAGGCATCTTTCACCAATCATGGTCAATTAAACTTGAGAAACATGCATCATTAGTCATTGGAAAATCCGCATTTCCATTTAATTTTTGATCTCGAAGGTCATTTCAAAGTCGTATAATGTTCATAACAAAACATATTTTTATATCATTTACACGATGCAATAAAAAATATAAATAGATAGTTAAATTTAAATAGATACTTTTGGAATATTTTTTACTTGAGTGAATTCAATTAAACTACACAGCCCATGGTGATTGCGGCTAAAATATATTCTAAATTTGACTGTTCCTCACGGAGCAAAAGAAAATTCCTATAATCTGATGTATTGTTTTTAATATTTCGTTTGGTCAATATTTCCATAAAACTACCTGATGTTTTATTGAGAACTTATAATTATTCCATAACAATGAAAAAATAGTGCATGAATATCATTTCAGGATTAATAAAAGAAATCATGTACACGATTACATTCATAGATATAATATTTATTTGTATAAAAATGTGAAATGTATTTTACCCGAAAGCAATGTCACGATTAACAAAATTTTTTTTCTCTATTTCTTAATCAATATTTAGTACAATTGCCATTTTTTGGAATAACGTCAAAATTCTATTAGACATTAATGGAATCAAATTTCGAAAAGTTTCTGCTTATTTATGTAACACCGCATTTGCTCACAGTCCAGTCATTAGCAAGCACATACATAGTATGCCATTTAACAGTCACTCAGCTGCAACCGCAGCACCGATCACATGAACGTACTGTTTACATTTTGTTGTTGTTACTGTTACACATTGCCAGTTCTCATTGAACGTAGTGTAAGTTAAACGTCAAAATGTAGAAAATATGATTGGTTCTAATATTGTTAAATTTTGAGCAACTCATTAATGCTCAAAATTTGATGACGTTTAAATATATTGAAATACTCGATATTCTGAATAACTTTTACTGTGAACATTGTAGCTATTATTATATTGAACCTCGAAAAAATGTTAGAACAAATATTGAAGAACTTAAGTAAGTAACTTAGACTTAATCCAGATTAGAAAACTATAAACTTGCGAACGTTATAAGTATAGGCTAGGTCTGGGTTAAGTTTTGAATATTTCTTTTAAAAAGTTCGCTGGTTATATACAGGGTGAGTCATCTAATTCTTTCACCTTAATTTTTCTTGTAAACTGCATATCGTATAAAAAAACGTTCCAAACAAAAATTGTTTGATATAACAAGAAGCATACACAACAACTTTTCCCTATTTACTTTTTTTATCAAAATATGAGGGCCACCTTGAGTTTTTTACCTATAATATGCAACATTTAATCATGTTACTCGAAATTTTATTAAATATAGAATAAACAATTATTAATGTGCAAGGGGCCAGAAATCAATGTTCTTCCAGATATTCTTTAGTTGATTTTGAATGCAAGAAATGTCAAAAATATTGCCCATTGCAATCGAACTAAGCGACATATATGTATCTTGATAAAAAAAAAAGGAAAACAGCGAAATAATAATTGTTTCCGTGTATGCTCCTCTTTATGCCGAAAAACATTTGTTTATACAATATGTAGTTTACAAGAAAAATTAATGTGAAAGAGTTGAATGACTCACTCTCTATATTGCTTACCTACACCTAAACCCAGATTCGGAAACTATTTTACGAACGTTATAAGCATAGGTTAGGTCTGCGTAGGTTTCAGTTAGGTGTTCCATATGCGTATTAAAAGTTCGCCCGTTATATAGACTGCATACCCAGACATAACCCAGACTCGAAAACTATTTTGCGAACGTTATAAGCATAGGTTAGGTCTGGGTTAGTAGAGTAGCGTTACTGTTTCCACGAATATCGTGGACATTAAGGCCGAGTGGCGGAGACATATGTATGTATGTAAGTACACACACACATAGCTTGTTTAAGATACAACAATATTAATTTCGGAAATATAATTTTTTAAATATTATTAAATAAAATTCCTCAGAGTACACACGTCCAGAATTCATTCATCGACCCAGAAAAATTGTATTATTAGCATTACTTATTTAAAATGAAAGAAATATTTGCAAAATTTGAGTTCATACAAAATTACGTGGATTCCACAAGTATGCCACAAGAAAATTTATCTTTTTACGATGCCCATACTTATTTCCATAGAACCATACTTCCGGTTTGTTTGCATTTTTAATAACTTTGAGTCATACAGTTCCGTTCTTGAAAATATGAATCATCATTATCATTTGATTAACTTTCCCACAAGTGAATGGTCATTATACTTTTAAAAGAACTTGAGCTTTTTCCATTATATTTTACCATACATATATCGTCAATTACCAAATTCAATTAACAAATGCTTTTGCATTGCAAACACTACAATAAAATTAAAATATATTATTATTTAGGGGCATTGATTAATTTTGCAATCAAATTATTAGATAAATTTCAATTATATACATATTTGTTTGCCTGAAGACCTCAATAAATTAGAAACACACAATTATAGAATTTACTATAACGAAGTGAAGAGTTTATTATTCTGCTTGTTATTATTATTATTACTGGAATTATACATTTGATTTAGTGTTTTCAATTTGTTTATATTTTCTGGCAGAGGAGTATAAATACATGTTCATTTGAAGTGAGTAATTTTGTTTGTTCATTTAACAGAGTTATCAATCAATATAATTTTTATTAATCATGTTTTTATTTATTGCTAATTAAAAATGTAGAAACATTATTGACGAAGCAAGTTAATCGTTGTAACGATTAACAACTTTAACTCAAATCAATTTATCAGTATATATCACAGTCAATTTATCAATTTATCAATATATTAATCATTTTTATTATTACAAATTTATGAAATCATTTCTACGAAATGCTAGTTTAATCGTAGTAACTATCAATAAACTTTTTTCTCTGTTGTTGTAATTCATTAAAATAAATTTCAAATATTTCAAATATTAGAGCTTAGAAATATTAGTCTATGTGATATTAAAACATTAATAAACGGTCTTAACTCAATATTTGTAATTGAATTTGTTGAATTACTAGATTGATATTTGCGGAGGCTTACAGGCTTCTTACAGAGACTAATAAACATTATTCAATAAGTATTCAATATTTATTCAAATTAACACAGAACCATATTAAAACTTTTAATAAATATTAAAACACGTTTTACTAATGATTATTTAGTGGCGTATTTCATACCTAAATGTAAATAGCTAACAAATAATTAATATTTATTAATATGAAAGCAACAGACACTTAATTACAGAAAATTCTTCCTAATTGGCGCTCAGCTTGGGAACAGAAATGGAAAATTTGGGAAGAGGAAAAAATCCAAAATTGTCCATTTTTGTGTACATGTTGAGCGTCAATTAGGTAGAATTTACTGTATACGAATTTATAGATACTCTGTATTTCTCTTTATCCAGAACCATTTCTGTGATGACCATAAAAAACCGAGTACAGAAAATTAAACAACATACATGCATCAAATAAAATAATTAAAGAGTTCAATTTGCTTGAAAACTGCCTACATACAATATTAAAATTTATCCATTCAATATTAAAATCTAAATAAGTAGATTTATTCACTAGTGTATAATAGCATCGAAATAAGAAGAACACGAATAATAATACAAAGAGGAAAAAGTACTCCGAGACACACAATGTGACGCTTGAGATTTCTTTACCAACAATAAACGATTACATTATTCAAGTGAATTATTTTAAGCGTAACAAGTGGAGTGAAAACATTAAGAGTTAAACGCTAAAGACCGAAAGCCGATGAAAGTTCGGTAAAAGTGATAAATACAGCCGAGCTATTTCCGACATGCGAGCAAACGAACTTGAGAAAATTCGCACGGAATCGTGTAGCCGCCATAGAGTTCCTAGCTGTGTTCATTTTGGCAGGCATAACGGCCCAAACAAACATAACGGTAGTTAATTAAACAGCTCGACTCCGTCGCGTAGCCGTGTTCGGTACGCATGCGTGCATGTTACACGTATGTGTAAGTACACGTGCCTCTTCTAACGTAATCGTTTTAGACCGTAGGCCAATGACAGCTGCAAATTTCATTTAGTATTCACCCGTGGTCCTTGATACACGCCACACGCTGTTCTATTTCGGAACATTTCACAAACGCTTCATTATTATTCAATCAATTTTGTATCCTTTATGGGACTAAGCATACACCTATGCTTCTTCCGTTTACGCTCGATCTTTTATTAGTACCGGCTTCGGTAATTGTTTCCTCTCCGATTTTAATGACCTTGAAATATGTTATCAAGATCAGTGTCTTCCGAACAACTTTACCCTATAAAATGTTGTCGCTGCTCGGTTTTCGTTCACGAAACTTATGCAACAAATTTTTTAAAAATTGCTTCAATGTTTTTAAGTTAGGATTCATTTTGAGTTAGATCTGGGTTTGGTTTAGTATATTCATTATGAATTTTGCACAGAACTAGATCACTGAAATTCTATTTATCTTTTAACAACATTTTGCACGTATTTCATGTTTCCTTTAAGTCGTCTAGTTCCGAACTTGCAAAAATTTGTTAACTCGCAGATACTTATGCAAAATAAAATTTTTTTGAACCAACTATATTGTTATTTTATGTAGCCATTTTTTTCATAAATGCGTAAAATTCTCAGTATAATTATAACTATTTCGAATTCAATGTGAGTCGAATCAGTATTTCACTTGAAATTCAATGAATTGTACATTCCTAGTACAACCGACTCCTCAACTGTTATTCAAGCCGGTCCGGCGTAGCATTCGAATCTATGGTACAAATACCAAAATTCAGACGATTCGATTTTGTTTCGCATGTTATACGTAATCAACAAGCACACCACCAAATTTCCTCCAACGGTATTATACATATTTTACATATTTTTCTCGAAACACGACTGCAATAGCACGAACACTCTTTCCTAGAAAAGGTTGATGTCCCAATTTCCGTGTCTAAGCCAATTTTTGCTTTGCTGAAACTGTCATTAAATACTATAATCTTCATTTAATGCACTAAAAAAGTATTTCGATTTTTCAGACATTTTTGATTTTAAACATATTTTATTGCATAATAAAAATTGGTAATTTATTAATGTTTTGAATGAAATAAAAAATGGTGTGTTTCTGACCATAATTCAGTTCCCTTTCAGGAGCTCTGCACATGATTCCGTACCCTTTATTTCCGTGCCCCATATTTCTGTGTCTGTCCATACTTCTGTGCCCTCTATTTCGATCTTATAAGTATTTTCTGTAGTTACTGTGCTTCTTTCAATAACGTTCCTGATCTGTTTTTCTTTTCTCATAATATTGTTTCGAATGAAAATGAGTTTAGATTAGATTACACGGTCTAATACAATAGAGCACTGAAATACGGACATGTTCAAAAATCTAATCCTTTTTATGAAATTATATTAAAAATATAAAAATATGCATTATTAGTGTTTTTTTATCGTTGTTAGTTCTAAGTGAAACTTTCAACTCTTAGGACATAATATGCGTTTTGTACGACGTAAATCACATAATTAATTTACACGAAAATCTTCGAGAAACGTTTCTTACGATTTTTGACTAGACATACTACATAAAATCTTCAGCACTTCTGAGTTGAATAATGTTGAATAATGTGATCAAATGAAAAACTTGAGTAAAGTTTATTACGTTTTAACATATGAAAAATGTAATACCCCTCCTTGAGTCTTACATGTTGATAGATAAACATAATTTAAAAAAAAATAGATAAACAAGTATTAACTTTTCTTTTTCTATACCTTTTTAATCCGAAGGCACGGAAACTAAGCCATCTATGTATGTATAGATGCGAATGGTGCAATGAATTAAGTATCATAAATTCTACGAAGCACTTTTAAATTTCGCCAACATACAATTTTACACGATACAATAATTTAGTTCTCCCTAAATTAATTAATACTATTTTTATCGAGAGACAACATTTCAAATTTTAATTTACAATTATTTTTGAAATTTAATATCTTTTCTTCAATTGAGTTTGGTAAATATGCATTTTGTGGAATCACCTTTGATTCCAATGATCTTGAAATATGTATATTATCAAGGTCATCATTCTAAATAATTTTTTCCTATACATTTAGAGTGAATGAAACTTGTATATTTTGAATGAGATATAGTTTAATATAAAAGTTGATACGCCATTATGTGCTTCTTTTGAAATTATGAAACTTTTGTATTTAACAATTTTCCAAATAATAGTTTTCCTGCTTCGGACCTAATATATACCTAATCTAAACCTAATCCAGACTTAACTGAATGAAGTAACAATGATGTAATAACTTTTTTGTTTCGACACAGATGTTGATTTGTTTCTAATCCAGACCTAACTGAATAAAATAGTAATAGTGTAATATAATAGTCTTTTTGTTTCGGACCTAACCTAAATGTAACTCAGATCTGATACTAACCTAACTGAAGAAAATAGCAAAAACATGATAGTTTTTTTTAAAAAACAATCTAAAACATGCCTATTAGCTTGAATTTCTAAAACATGAATTTCCTAACCTAATTGCATCTTTCTCTGTTTAGCTCTTTTCTTGCGAACATTTTAAAAACCGAAAGAGACTTATTATATGGGGTGAATTTTATAAAAAATTGTTAAACACAAAAGTTATACGATTTTAAAGTAACCAAATAATAACGCATCAACTTTTATATTTAAAAACTTTTCATAAAACGCATAATGTAAAAATTTTCCGAGGTGTGCAAGTTACATGGCTCACCCTGTATGTATACGAAGAGGAACTATTGACAACAGATTTCAATGATCTTGAAATCTGAGATGGTTCTCCTAAACTAGACATTAAGCAAACAATTTTAAATCTCTATTTAAATGTTAAATTTTCAACTACCTCTAAAACACAGACGTCTTCATAATGAAAACTAACGTCGAAGTTTGTATTTGTATTTATACTTTCATGCGTTTGGTTGTATTATGTGTTGTATTTGTAAATCTACATACTCTTGAGAAGCTAAATAAATTTACAAGGGTTTGAGAATAAATAAACAAACGTGTAAAATGGGAATGGTGTATAACACTGCATATGAGGTGAGCTGAAAGATGAGGGAGTGGAGGTCCTCCGTTAGAGGACTCGTCAGCGACCACGCAACGTGATCAACCCAATTTATTCCGTTGCTAATGGTTTAATTTGAAACTTTTTGAGCTAAAATAACATGGTTTAAGGAGAGCTTTAAGACGATTGTATCAAATTTTTTGTTAGCCCTCTTTTTCCCCCCGGTGTTGTCAAGGTCGCCTTAAGTTTTTTATAGGTCAACTTAAACCTCTTCTTAATCCATGTAATTTTAGTGCACCGACATTTTGAAAAATGGAAGCAGCAATGATTTTTTAATTAGGTGTGTTGAAATTCTTAATATCGCCACACGGTTTTCAAGTTCAGCAACGGCCTTCTCGCCAGCGCGGTGGCGGCAGCGGCAGCGGCAGTGGCAGTGGCAATAGCAATGGCAATGGCAGTGGCAGTGGCAGTGGACTTGGACTCGAGCGTCATCCGCATTGCGTTGCGCGTTGTGCGAATCCTAAGTAAGTGGGACAGTCGCATCCTTCCAGATACTACACTACCTATCCAGTACTACTATCTACTGCTTGTGTACAAGCGTGCACAGCGTACGTTCGCGCACGCCAATTTCTATTTCTCGAAACCTCCTCGACTCTACGAACTAATTTTATTTACGGCTGCTTCCCACTACCTTCTAATTACTCCGCTTCAACAACTGATTGATTATTACGAACACCTCTCGGTATTCAATTTTATGCATCTGCTCGAGAAATTAAAAATGCACCAATATATTGAGGCATAAACGATACAGACTCGAAAGTTTTTCGAATTAGCTAATAGGTACTTAATAGTGCATAAATTATTTAATGAATATTTGAGAATCGAAGATAAATAAATAACTTCTGGGTGTCCAAGAAACACTTGAATGTAAAATTTCTGTGTTAAGATATTTCAGAAGAAGTGGTTTGATTTAGAAAATAATTTTCAATTAAAATTTTAAAGAAGTCCTTTGGTCCGTTTGCTAAAAATAATGTTAATTTCAAATTTGAATAGGTGTCTTTCGCGACCCGTTTGTTAAAGGTGTTGTTGATTAATTTGTTCCTGAGCGATTGCGGCGTGTAAAATTATGTGCCGATAAGAAAGTAAAGAGTAACTTAATGGTGTATAAATTGTTTAATGGATATTTAAACATCGGAGATGAATAATCAATTTGTACTGGAATTTCGATTTTCTGTGTTTAACAGAAAATAACTAAAGAAAAAACCTTAAATACAGGATGTCTCGCATTTTTCCGTACAAGTAGAAATAACATTAAAGTGTTGTATAATAAAAAGTACATAAATGATTGGTTAAGGTTATATTGAATAATGACAAAAATAAGAAATGTGAAATATACGATAACGCTAACGTCCGAGAGTCAAATTAATTGCAAAAATCAATATCGCCTGCGAAGAGATAAGACAAAATCGCAATCAACTGAAATCAACAATAAATTCAATAACTCGTCGAACTCGATAAATTCAATAAATTCAATAATTCGATGTCAAATTTATGTCAACAAAGACGGACTTCACTTTGAAATGGAAATATAAGTACTATATTTAGCAACGTTTAAATCATATTTTGTACTCTTATCATAAATTCTTAACAAAGAATTTATTATGTTATATAACATTTTAGTCTTATTTTTAGTTATAGGACACACTGTTGATGTACAGAAAAATGCGTGACACCCTGTATAAAATTACTGCCTCAACTTTGTATTTACCGTCAGTGTAACCATAATAAACCTTAATAGTTCTTCAGTTCCTCAATAATCATTACAAATCAAAGGTAAATGATTTTACTCGATAAACAAAAACGGTTAAATATAAAATTGTCTTGTAAATAAAATATCGTGTTAAGTTAATGTTTACTTAATAATTTGAATCAATAATAAATAATTCAGGATATCCTAATAAATTTATTAGCAGGAATAGAACACTTAAATAACAATATCAGTTGTTCTTTTGCAAATTTGTAAGAAATGTGTCTCAGAAACTAATAAATATTTATGATTCAATCAAACATCGGTAGCATTGTACGTAACAATTACGAATTTAAATATTTTTATAGCCTTTTCAGCTGATTAAGTTAATGCAGTTCCAATATTGTCATTGTAGTATTAATTTCTAAGTACGCATGCTGGTAAAAAATGTTTTTCATTATATGTACTAACATTTAGAAGATTATTGTAACGAGTTTAAATTCAATTAATTTTTTAATTACACCAATGTGTTGCACTTAAATGCCGATTGAAAGGTTATATTTTTTATAGTTTTTATATCTAAATTGTAAGATTTCGTACAAGTAAAAATTGTTTAAATTGCGAGAAACAAAAATTAAATAATAATTTCTTTGTTCTCTCGGTATTTTATATTTAGAATGCGAATTTTATACGATTTTTGTAGAGATTTGTATATTGAAATAGTTGAAATATAAAACAGCAAAAGCATCAGTACAATCTATAAATATTGTTCTATTAAAACCTAAAAATTTAATTTATTAAATTTATTTAAAACCTGTTCAAATGTTTAAATAAAATGATCCGTAACATGATCCGATACTGATTTTTAGGAGATTATTATAATTTCAAAATTTCTTCTGATTTTTAGAAAATTATCATAATAAACTGTCTACGAGTATTTATACAAAATCCGAATTTTCTTCTTTTAATTATTTAAATATATTTATAAATTATTTTAAAGTTTTCGAAAATATTTAAAAATTTTGGAAATTATTTTATAATAATTTGAAGATAACTTTGCAATAGTCTTAAATTCTTTTGAAGTTATGCATAAAATTCAGAATTGGACTAAAAATTTCAATTAGCTTTCCCCTTCCAAACTACAATTATTTGCAATTAATTATAATTTTCGCAGCAAATTCTTTATGAAAATGACAACAACGAAACGCTGTTATGTAAAAAAATGACGTAAAAAATAATCGAATTTAGGGGCAGAATCCGGTTTGCCGACTTCAAGTATATGATTCTTCGATAGCACAGATAGGTATTACATTCTCGAAATTACAAGGTACTAGCATAAACTCGAAGTAATTACACATGTATATACAGGTCACGAAACACATTGCGCGTGGCGCAAATAAATATGCCCCTACTGAAAACTTTGAACGCGTTTTCAAACACCTCCTCAGAGTTATTTGAGAAGAATTGAAAAAAAAAGTATTGGAACGATCAATTTAAAAATATAATAGTAATTTAAGAAACAGTTCTTTTATGGTTTTACCTACAGACAGAGTGTTACATATTTGTTGCCAAAGGTTTTGGAAACGATTCGTATGAAAAATAATCTTTAAGAATGAACTGAAACTCGTTTGGAATTTGTTATGCCAGATAAACTACGGGACAATTTCATTCCAGCAGGAACTGCATTTGTGAAATAAGTCAATGACGTGACGGAAGTATATCAAAAGCATATACAAATTTTCAGATTAACATTATTTTTACAGAAGTAAAAGGTCGAAAGACAGCTATTAAAGTTTTAATATAAAATTTTCCAAAAAGAGGAAAAGTATCTTCTTCTACAATGATTATATGTATGAATTAATTCAATAAAAATAGGTATATGCAGTATATTGATAAAATCTCTGTTAAAAAGACGATGTCTTTTATGTAAAAAAAAAAGAAAAGAAAATTAAGCGCTTCTGTTAACGGAATGACGAGCGACAAGGATAAGGATTATTTACCTGACAGGAAGCTACCAGTCAAAGAATCGTCGTCTTGAGCAATGGATCCCGTAAGTAGGAGAAAAAGGACGATGGCCCCGGGGGCTGTTCGCAGTATCATCTTCGGCAGCCTCCCACGTTCGTTCCCGGTTCACTGTCTCCGTTCCCTCTCGATCAATTTTAAGCGGCGGCCACGAAACAGCCCGACGAAGAGGAGGAACAACAACAGCAACAACAACAACAACAACAACAACAATAACAGTAACAACAAGAAGAACGAAGAGGAGAGGAGAAGGAAGGCGCGCCGTGTGGTTTATCCAAAATGTGTCCGACAGGTTCGAGCACGTGCGTGTCAAACTACTTCACCGCGAGAGTTCGGCAGCCACGGTATTATGCGAGCCCGCATCGCCTGCTTGGCTTGTTTGACTGACTGAC
Source organism: Megalopta genalis (assembly GCF_051020955.1). NCBI lineage: Eukaryota > Metazoa > Arthropoda > Insecta > Hymenoptera > Halictidae > Megalopta > Megalopta genalis. Next base: position 763,098 of record NC_135017.1, read on the forward strand.
TGACTAACTGGGGAGGTACCGGGGCCCACTTGTGGGTCAGGGTGCGGGCCCCCTCTTTTACGCTTCGCCCGGAAAAAGGAGAGAAAAGAACGAACCCGGAGAAGTAGAGAGAACTACACACATCGTCCGACCTCGCCGGGAATCAGTCAAACCGAGGGGGAGGGCTGGCTGGTATGAATATTCGATACATACCGGGAAACATAACCTATTGCCTCTATTTTCGCTAGATTTACCAGATAAAAATTTCTAGTTTTACGTGTGAAGCATCGTATTCAGCTGAAAAATTGTTATATTCTGCCCTGTCAATGTTACCATAGCATTAATCTCTTGCACCGTTTTTTATGTATGATTATAATCGTTTATATTTGTGTTTATAAGTTTTATCTAAATTGTTTCATAATTTCTGTATGTTACCATTGCCTCTAACTGGGGAACTATTCTATTCTTTGGTTGCAATATTATTTTAGATATTAGTGTACTGTACATGTTTATATATACTTATAATTGTTAGCGTCTAAACTTACAATTTTTATCTAAACCACGCGAATTTCTGTAGACAAATGATAATAGGAATGTGTAATTACTGTATTTTAGTTTAAAAAAAAACTGATATATTTTGCTATATTATTACCATTATTACCATACGAATCCATTTTACACTCTGATGTCAATGTTATTTTGGATACTAATCTACCACACGTCCTGTATATTAATACCTATATTTTTAATTTTTATTTAAAGTAATAATCACTAGATTTACTACACTTATCTAAACAAAATTAGTATTTATATATATATTGGCAGTGTCCAAATTACAAATCCATTTATTTAATCTATATGTTACTCTACGTTATAAAATTTAATAAATTTTATTGTACGACATTATGTAGAAATTTTTACAAGAAAATAAGAATAACAAATTAGAGCCACTACATTTATTGTACTTGAATACAAATATTTATGTTTGTGATCTTCAACTACATTTATTATATTACATAGTTTTTCACTAAATCAACACTAAAGTGTTCAGTAACAATTGTTGCATATATATTTGTCGAAAAGAACGCTTAAAAAATATAATACAGGATAATTTTATAACAAAATAACCGAAGTAAATGAATATCGTGCAAGAATTTTTACGCTTCACTTTTATTCGGTAGCTATGTGAACAAACATACGAAGCTCTATGTATTCAACTACCGTTACTGTATTGAATAACGTAACTACCTATTTTCGCAATTGAATGTTCAATACTCCTAGTTCCGTTTCATTTATGCTGATATGATTTCTGCCGAAGTATCTTATCTTGAACCAGTAAATATTCGAAACTACCGATATATCCCAATTAGAATTGTTTCGAATAGTTTATCAGACAGGGAGAACTGTTTGTTTAATTATTTTTTAATTCTAAATATACGTCATAAAAAGTAATCAAAGAATGTTTGAAATGGCAACGTCATTTTATTTGTTTACAGTAAAAATACGCGTAAACAATTAATTAAGCTTATTAATTTCTTCTAGCATTTACTATTTTACATTATTTCTATAATATAAAACATATTAAATTTATGTTTTAGTCAGCCAGAAAAGGTATTATTTCATATATGAAATAATAATTGTAAGATAAACTAAATAATTGTTACCTTGTCTGACCTAGTTGTAAAATTTTATGCAGTGTATTATTAAAACGAATATATATATATATACAGAATAGAATTTCCACACATACTAATGTTATCAATATTAATCATTATACAATATCATCACGATTAAAAACGTGTTAAATTTACTTTTCAAGATGCTGTGAATAAGATAACAATTGCATGGACCTTACAAAATCTACCTCTATTAATAATACTGTTAGAAGAAAATTTTCGCTATTTTTTGATAAAGACGTGCGAATAGGTAACTGTACAATTTCTTGCTCTATTTTCATAAGTTTCGATTATTTTTCGATAGAATCATGTTGATCGTTGTTAGATACTTTTTCATGATTATGTCGCCTACGATAGAATATCGTTTTTTCTCTATATTCTCCCATCTTCGCACTGTTCTTCCTCTTTACCTCTCTCTCGATCCCTACTAGTCTTTTTTTCTTTCGTTCCCTCTTTCTCGCCGTACACGTATAGATGTATATGTGCACGACTAGCGGTACTTTACCCGTAAATGTACAAGATACCGTACGATATTTCCCTTTGGAATTTATCGTTCTTTACGCAACGGTTGATCCCTCATAATCATAGTACAAAATCAAAATATTTTCTATTTCACAAGATAGAGCAAAAACCCTGGTGAATCATTGTGTAAGATTGTTGCATATGTACTTGGAACGTTTTAAGTAGATGAATAACAATTTCTAAATGAATATTTCAACTAATGCTAATTATTATTTGTTAATCAACGTATTTCGATTGACGTTTCGTTCTTTGTACAATCATTTAGGGGAACTCGAGACTAAGCACATAACTAGGAAAATAATAAATTGAAAAATTGATTATTCGAAGCAATAACGTTTATACGTTAATTGAAATTTCGTTTTTGGAACGATAAGCAACGAGTAATATAATTAATGCGTACTATGCGTGTAGTTATAGTGTAGTGGCAAAATATGGATAGGGAAACTCAGGACATAATTTGTAAAACTTTAATCATTTGAATGCAGGAACAATTATATTTCCATGTTTATATGTTTATAAACATGTTCTTTTATGTATAGGTATTAGATTCTACATAACAACGAAATTTGATATAATTGTTATTTAAAAATGTTCATTGTCACAACAGAAATTTCTTTCGGTTCTTCAAGTTTGAAAACACTAGTTAATACTGCAAATTATTTTGTCAATGTCGACACGACACTACTGATAGTTTCATTACCACCAGTAGATAATTCATGTAAATGGCTGGAATTAAAAGCTTCATCATGATTCTTCCATTCACTCACTATTTTTAAAATAAATGCTTCTGAATTTTTTGAAGACTCATTAAACAATTTTTCAACAATGATAGTAATTTTATCTATGAGTCGACAAATCACTCTCAATTACATGATCAGATTTCTTTCTTATCACTATTTAAAAGAAGGATTTTATGGGCAAATTACATGTAGTTATTGAAAATCCTATTAATAGGTAAAGTTTTGATAACGAGAATAATTATGGTCATGAATGAAATTTCAAAATAGAAAATGCAGAATTCAAAACATAAAACTCAAAATTAGAAATTCATAATTCAAAATGGCGAAACACCCGATTTACAAATATCTTCATGTTACGTGAAAACAATGAAGGATTGAAGGATTTTCCGTGACTCGAAGTTTGTAGCCTAAAATTTTGCAAAACAATGTTTAGTGTCATATCCTGTAATTTTGAAAAATTCCATGCTTCGATGTCGCTAAAATTCTGAAAACTGGTTGTTTTTAGATAAAAACAATGTTTGATGATCTAACTCAGCCCTCACACAATTATAAAAGAATGAAAAAAGCACTTACGAGCTTATTTAATAAAGTTAATCTTACATACATATTACATTTTTAATAAACTTATTTGAAAATATAAAAATATATAACGAGTCACGTTCGAATTTTATCTTGTATAATGAACAATTGCTTCACCAATTATGAATTAATTCACAAATTAATTCATACGTAAGGGTTCTATTAGTAACGCAAAAAATGACATTACAGTGGTAAACCATTTTTCAAAAAATTTTCTATTTCAACTGGAAGTCACTAAAAATTCTTTTCGCAAACAATTTTTTTACCTAAAAATATTTTGCCGCGAAATTTTTTGCCTTGAACTTCGAATCGTGGAAAATCCTTCTGGCAAAGATTGTTTTTATGTAATGTGAAGCTTTTTACACAATTTCAGCCAAATCAGGTGTAACTGGTTTTCGAAAGTACACCCTCTAAAATTAAAAAATAATTATCGACCAATGTTTTGGCAAGGTATCACTGGACTACGTACATGATCAAAATGAGTTGTGTCATTAAACGTCACTGTATCAATCTTAATATCCATTACAAAATTCAAGGCAAAAGATTTATACTTATATAAAAAAAAAATAGTTTGTCACTATTCGACAACTCTGACATTATTCAAGTCGTATGCAAAATATATTTCCTATTATTATAACTGTGTGATAAAATATTATACTATAAAAATATATATTATACTATAAAAACATATACTGATAAAAATATTTAGACACCATCCTGTATGTCAATTAATACTGTGCAGTAAGGAATTTCCAGATTTGTATCAACTTCAAAAATAGATCTGTCTCTATTTTGAATACATCCAGTAAGCAATTTGTCCTGAATCTGTTATGAATTTGACAGTACGCATTTGTACCAAATACAGATCCATCTGTTTCCGCGTATCGCACGGATTTGGCATCAATGCCTTGTCCATGCCAAATACAGGCTAAATCTTATAACGCTGCTACATTTGTCATATGAGTGCGACCAACCTGCCCCCTTCAAACGATACCTTCCATTACAACGTTCGGCGAAGATTTGCTGTTGATTTGACAACGCCGAGTGTCTGGTGCTCTACATGCTGGCTCCAAATTCAAATAAATTTCCTCGCAAAGTACACTACCAACTGCTTTACATGTATTTGGTCAAAGCAGAATTGGCTGATTGAGCAGCTCTATATGAACATTGTTTTGGGCATTTTATTACACTACACAATGGTATCATTAGCATTTTATTAGTACATACACATTAGTTTCTTCGTTTGTGTTTAGAATACAAATTAAATTATCGAAATTGTAACTGTGAGCTAACATAAGTTATATACATACAGAGTGTTTCAATGAAAGTGTTACAGAGCAATATCTGCATTATCGTTGATGAACTCAAAAATGCCAGAGGATCAAATCATATAGTTTGAAAGGATACATGTCGTAGTAGAAATAATTTTCTTTTAGAGGTCATATTTTTCGAGATTTTAAAGTCGTCGACATTTTTTTTAATAAGATTACATGTTTCTATTATTATATCATCATTATATCATCAAAAGAAATTCAATGACCTGAAACAACATGACCTTCATGTGATCTTGTGTCTATCGAACATAGCACTGCCCGCTGTTAATCTCTGTTATAGTTACTCAAGTTACTCAACTCATGTAATTCCATTTAAAAAAAACATCAAAGTTATTTCTGTCACAACACGTATCGCTTTAAACCATACACTTTGTTCCTTTGACATTTTTGGGTGTTAATTTCATTAACAATAACGAAGATATTGCTCTGTAACACTTTTACTGAAACACACCGCATACTAAATGTTAATGTGTTTTCTACCTAATGTGATGAACGCATTATGGCTCTCATGAACTTCAACTTGTAAGCATTTCAGATAATCTATTTTGTTGACTATACTTTGATTTATGCGAATGATACCTACCCATCGTCATTAATATCAAATGAATCCAATTTTTTAAAACAAATATGTTTTATATGCACAAAATATGCAATAGTCTATGCCTTATGAAAATTATATAGGGTGTTTCACTTAAAATGGGCCACCTAAATTCGTAACTGCTCCAATAGTGATATTACAACAAATAGTGTATATAGAATTTGTCTGGAATCAATAAGAGACAAATACAATACAAAATATAGTTTTTTGTCAAGGCTATTTTTCGGAGTATTCAAAGTCACCGATGTTGATGTGCATATAAGTGCATTTTTTTTATTGTATCGTGTAGCTAACATTAAAATACATTGACATGTTTAATGTCTATAATAATAACTTCACTAAATTAAAAAAATGGAGCTATATAAATAACCTATTTTTATATAGTATTACATAAAGTATGTATTGCCTTAATACCACCTTATGACACGAGTAATTTTGAAGTGTAAATTTTGTAATTATAAAGTTTTTAAAATAGCCAGGTCTAATTTGAAATGTATAGTATGTATATATATATATATATATATATATATTTACTATTACATAATAACAGAAACACTATTAGTATAAAAAATACGTATCTGTATAACTACAAAAGATAACAGAACTTTGGTTAAGGATAAAGTAGAAAGTTCATAATTGTCTACAATATACCCAGACACAAAGGGTCCACTAACGTAAATTTGTCTATGCATTCTGTTAGCCATACAAGTGGTAATGATTTTAGATGGGACATATTGTATTTCACACGTGGTTCGTCTCGACCTGGTGCATATATTACATAATGAGTACATTTATATAAAGAATGAGAAGGATTATAAGCAATGTGAAATGGAATAATTCCTTCTTCTTTTTCCAGGTATTCTGGATCTGGTTGCCTTGTCAGAATTGTTCCACCCCCACATTTTACGAGTTTCTCTAAAGCGTTTTTTCTTAATTCCATGTCATTTACGTAATAAGTATTGTTTTGTTGTAAAGCAAAATAGAAACAACAATGATCAAAAAGACCGGGATTCTGAAAGCACAAATAACAATGTGTAAAATTATATTACTCAAATCTAAGCATGCAATTTTTGTAAATAATTTTACTTGATTTTGTGCATTTTCCCTAGCTTTCCTTGGAGTTCCTGGAGTCGGTGCACCGTTAATTTCAAACAAATCTAATTCCATTGTTAATATATCTTCTACATCCATTGCTATTTGAAACCCTTATACATAAAACAAATACAAAAATTAATCATATATAAATTATTATTACACGTAAAAATTAGTCTTATTTCGCTGTCTTACATTCACTATTCAGTAACCAGTTTCCACGTAGAATCGCCATCATTACATCGTACGACGCTTTTACTATATTTTGATTATTTGCTTCTACTATGACGTGAGTTACAGATGCTCTAAAATATGATTTCATGATAATGTGTTTAGTAAAAATGATTAAGCTATATCATAAAACATGTTTGTAGTCTATAACATACTGATTTCTGGAAACAACTCTAATTTTATGTTTTGCAGCCACTTCAAACAGTTTTCTTTTATTTTCTTTTTTCAAATCTGATGCAAACATGACGAATGTACTAAGTGTATGTGGAACAGCATATGATCGATCCAAAGTAGAGTTTAAATTTATGGATGTGTCATTCATTCCACTTTCTTCTTTTAGAAGAGTCCATATTTCATATGATATTTTATCCTTAAATGGCTCACAATAATCTCTAAAGAATAAAGTCAGAGAATAACTCATTTATACTGAACAACTAAAATAGGATTAGTACATTTGCAATATTTTTAATAACTTCATTTTGCTGTTGACAATATTTTTCATTGCCTAACATTTACGAAGGATGTGACATAATACAAATAATATTTTGATAACAAAAATTTGGTCATAATCAACATATATCCAATATAGTTTACAGCAATGTGGATTCAGTGACACAATAAAGTAAAAGAAATATTAGTTGAATTAAGAAAACAATCAGTCGTTACTCTTTGTACGCTTAAGTGGTAATATATCAAGTGCCTAATTTTACACCCAACAGTGTTTTTTCTTAAAAATATATTTTTTCTCATCGAATTGATATAATTTTTTGATTTCTTAATTTAAAAATAGGTATATGCTGTAAGGTGAATTAAAGATCAATTTTTAAATTTCGAGTTTCTAATAAATACAAGTGCTACATTGTATGGCACAGGGTAATTTTCTTAATACCAGACTGAACATAAGCCACACTGACACTCTTTAACAAAAAACAATTTGTTGAGTTATCCATATAATTTTAAAAAGATTGTTTTAATACAGCGTTTAAAATAAATTTAAAAAAATGTGATAATTTTCAGTGATTAACGTGCAGGTCTCCTCTTACCCAGTTAACAAATTCAAAATGCTTTTACATGATACATACATAGGTTTCTTTCCATGTTTATCGTATACATCTGTTTTAGCAAAATGTTGCAGAAGTAATTTTGTTTCGACTAGTCTTTCGTTTATCACAGCATCATGTAATGCTGTTCTATTTTCTATTCCTGGTATATTGGGCTGTGCACCAACATCTAAAAGCATCTCACACAAACTAGTGTAACCTGAATTAACGACTTCTTGCTACAAATATGTATAATTAAAACAAATAGTTAGTTTTAAAGATTTATGTACTAAAATATAATTCAATAACTCACTAAAGGAGTCCAACCAGCATTATCTTTCGTATTTGGATCTGCACCAGCAAGTAACAAAAGTTTTACATATTCGACATTATTCTAAAAAACATTCAAAGATTTCTTAACATTTATAAATATTTTGTAATTTTGTAATTTCTAATCCATTATCGAATTTATTTTAATTTATTTCTTTTAATCCTTTAAAAATACATAAAAAACAAATAAAGTACCTTTGTACAAGCAACATGTAATTTTGTCTCTCCTTTGCCATTTTTCTTATTTATATTTTTTTGTGGAATGTGTTTTTGATTAGAACTTCCAGGAATTCTTTGTGATGATGTGGAAAGTACTTGAGAGACACAAAGTGCATCATCGGTGGTTGATTGCTGAACATTTCTAATAAAATTGTAAAGCAGTAAATCACAACAATATTTGTCAGATTAATTTTGCAGCAGTTGATATTTTAATCTTTTATGCTCCAACTTGTTTCTACAGTCAGTATTTGATTAAACAAGTAATTGCATACATAATTATCCAGTTGGTAGTAACATATATTTGTCCTGCTTCTTTAATATTTTTAAAATTATTTTGTTGTATATTCAGGACTAATTTACAAATGGACCACATTGGATGATAAACTTTCTCTATCTGTCTTCTAGTTGAAAGATTCCTGTTATTTATTGAATTCCAGGCATTTTCTTGATTTTCTGATATTAAACTGGCAATTGAAATGATGAAATTTTGATATAGAATGAGAAAACAAACGTTCTGCCACTAAATAAATAAAATGGAACATATATGTGTTACAATCCAACATAATGTCAAATTACATTAACTCTAGTGTTAGCAACCAAAATGTGTAAATGATACCATCAATGTAGTTCTACATCTAAAAAATAAAGTAAATTAAACTACTCAAGTATGAAAATTTAAAAATGATACATATAATTGATTTAGTTCTCTTTAAGCAAAATACAAGAGCAATACATATTCACAAATATCTGACATCTACGAAAAATACATTGCAAGGTGTATATTTTTATATAAATACACTGTTATTAAATATATTTGACAAATACAACTATTTAAAAGTCTTAATTTGACATGTAAATGTATATTTTTGATTTTATATACCTTTCTCCAATCATTTGTACGATACCATTGCAGTAAGATGTAAGATTTTTAATCAAATGATCACTATGAATTTCAACTGGCTGGACGGGTGTGCCACACTTTACACATACTGTATGATTTTTAACACACTTTTTGCAGAAGAAATGACCACAATTGGTAAATGTTACAGCATCTAATGGTTCACAATGACTAAAAAAATATTTTCAATAAATATACACAATGATTGTAAAATACAAAAATGCGTAATAGATATTCAAATTTAATAAGTTATAACTTATTAACAATTATTTAATAGTTGTAACTTTCAAATGTATACAAAATAAACAGCAATGTTTCGAATGATACATTACCACTTGTTGCACGCTAGCACATCTGTAAAGTTCTTTAGAGCTTCCATAGTATTTTTCCAAATAGGATCCATTTTCAATGTTATCACATCACAACAAATTACATTTAAAAAGTATTTTACTGTTTTCTTAAATGTAATATTTCCAATACCAGAGACGAGTACGCAGATTGCTAACGTTCAGGCTCGCGTTTTGCAAGTTTGTCATCGGTTCGTCAAACAAGATATAGACATGGTGCGCGTGCGTACCGAGTTTTAAAAAGAAGATGAGGCGTTGGAGGGAGAATTTAACTTGTAGAAAACGAATGCTTGGAAAGCCGGTCTTCCCTCGAATTTTTGTTTTCGGCTCAGCTTTAGCCTAACTAGCTGTTCGAAAGTTTACCTGCGTGCTTGGTTTTTATGACGTCTTTTATAACAAGTACACTTTTTTCAACTTACCCGCATATTTAAAAATTCATCTTTATCAATTACGAACATATATAACATATAAATGCTGTATTTAAAAATCTCTCAGTACCGGCGGTTGGGCGTTCACACGAAGTCCCATGATTGTGTGCTTATATATACAAGTATTTTAAACTAAAAATTTGTTATTAATGTCATTATTATTATTATTACTATTATTATTATCATTATCTTACCATATTTCTTTTTTGTAAACAAACGACGGACGGCATCACGTGTGAAACGGTCAAGTCAGGCCTCGACCTCTGGATCCGAAAGAACCTGGACGTGGTACGCGGCGAGTGACTCCTCTTAATATCCTGACACTTTTAGAACAGGATAACTTTTTTAAAACTGAATTAAATGACCTGAATTTTTTAGATGATAGTGGAACTACTAGACAATGAATAATTGCTTTTTTTCAATTTTACTATTGCTTGAAATATGACAAAAGATAATAAAAAAACTCTTATTTTTAACTTTTTTATCTGAGCCTATAACGAAAATTTTGAAAATGCGTTTTGTAGATTTCAGTAACTTATATGCATGCTGAAAATTTCATCGAAACCGGTTGATCTTGATATGAGCGTTAAACAATTAAACTCTATTTTTGACTGTTTCGACCAATAACTGTCAAAAATCTATAGTTTTTTAAATCTTTCAACGCTTGTATGTTAACTCTGTGTTAGCTGATTTCGACGATATTTTTAACATACATATAAGTTACCGAGAAAGAGTTAAGAGGCGAGAGTTTTTTCTTCCGTTTTGCCACTCCAAGTAAAATTGAAAATAAGTATTTTAGTCATTGCCTAGTAGACTAGTTTCTCTATCATCTAAAGAAAAAATCAAGTTGTTTTGTGCAGTTTCAAAAGAGTTATGTATTGCGTTTTAAAAGATGTCCGAATATTAATGGGAGTCATTGTCATCTATAAATCGATAAAATTCTATCAATTTACACACTGAACGCACACATATATACACATAAAAAAAAATCTTAACGTTATATGGATGTTAATAACGATAAACTATTTTGGCAGTCTATAGTTGCTGAAAAGAAAAATCTAGTTTACATTTATTTATTTACTTATTTATTGTAATAGTTCCACAAATTTAAATAAATTTGACATTTGGCAGATGTTTGGTGTTGTTATGAGTCGAGAGCTAAGGCAGTCATGCATGATCGAGGATTCCTTTTTGTTGTTGAGAAATGTAAGTTAGTATTTATATTAATTATTTGTTAGTTGTGGACGAGCCGACTTTTGTTTCACCATCGGAATCCACAGGAAGGTTATTTGTGAATGAGCCAATGTTTATTTCACCGCTGAGACCTAGAAGGGGTTGTATGATATAAGGATTGTTAGTTAGTCTCGTAACTTATTAAGTCGGTGCACCTTGCACGGAAAAAGTGCACCGTGGTGGATTTGATATCAGCGACTGGAATCAGAAAGAGGATGTGAGTTGAAAGAATCGAAATCTAAGTACCGATACAAATACAGTAAATTCTCTCCAATTTTCCTTCAGCTTGTGAACAAAAATGGACAATTTGGAAAGAGGAGATACGATTATTCGAGTCTCGCGGCTCATTTTTATAGTTGCCGATTGTCAACAATTATAAAAACGAGGTGTAAGGCTCGGTGTAATCGTATCTCTTCTTCTCAAATTCTCCATTTTTGTTTACAAGCTGAAGGAAAATTAAGGAGAATTTATCGTGTAACGGTATATTACAAGAAGAAAACTTTTACAACTGTAAAAGTATAATCGTGTCACGGAGTCTAAGTTCCGGTCTCTCGGTTTTGACGTACTGAGAAATGCGAGGGTTTGTAAGACCTAACCGGCTTGAATACCTACTGTCAATTCGATATAGCCAGGAGAGAGATTCGAATGAATATACGATCTTTACTCTGAGTCTTTTGAGTGGTTACTACCCGATCAGGAACGAAATCTAATTTCTCGGAATTATTGTGTCACTAGGCGCAGTGATTCGGAAAGAAAGAGCGTCAGTTACCCTGGGGGAAAATCCACGTGAAAACGCACGAAAAAAGATTTCGTGAAACGTATAAAAAGGTCTCCATACGTAACATTGTGAACTTTAAATGTTTGTATTACGCAATTGTTATAAGCAGTTAATTTACATAAAAGCTATCACAAATTTAAAACTGTAACTGTAACACTATGTATATCAATTTGTTTGACACACCATGTACACATTAGAGGCATTTTGAGTGTTTGAAAATGACAACCATAAATATAAATATTAAGAAATAAATTGATGAGAGTTTAATGACTATAGACATTAATTTTAAACTAATTCTTCAGAATATTATTATTTTTATCTTCTAATTATTCGATTTTTACGATTCCAGTTTTTATTTTCATATAAGCTATTGAAGGAGTAGGAGACGCATATGCCGAGAGTCCCGCATAGCAGCAAGGTACATCTATCGGGTGAACTTTATAATTCCGAACTAGGATCAGACAAAGGTCCTACGTTGCGCCGCGATCGTAGTTCAGAATTATATAGGGGGTGTCCTAAAATTATTGTATTTCCGGGAACTGAGGGGTTCCTGAGATCATTTGAAGTAACATTTTCCTTAGCGAAAATGCGATCCGCGGCTTCGTTTACAAGTTAATAACGAAAAACAGTGACTAATGAGAGGCGAGCTTGGTTGGCGCGCGGCGGCCGAGCCAACAAGCGCATCGAGCTTGGTTCCGCTCATTGGCTCGGTCGCCTAGCGTCGAGCGAAGTCGCCCCTCATTGGTCAGTGTTTTCCATGAATTATTCGTTAACGATGCCTTGGAGAAAATTTTTGTAAAGGAAAAACTTGCTTCAAATCACCTCAAGAATTCCTCATTTCTCGGAAATACCATAATTTTGGGACACCCTGTATAATGTTCACCCAGTAGACGCGCCACGTTGCTATGCGGAACTCCCGCGCAAGCATCGCTTGCCCCCCCCCCCTTCGTGCACAACTTATTTCTCCACAAATACATACTGATTATGGCCAGGGGTGGTCTGCAGTGTTGCCAGGTCTAATGCGATTTTTGTACTTTTTGGGTGGGAGCGGTTAACGAAGTGCTACAAACTGGCGCAAGCGCTTAGCGTGGCCTCGCAAAGGTGAATGGGAAAATACGTACATAACCTACAATACTTTTTTCCAGTGCTAAGGGAATACATTACGCACACCCTGTACTTGTCTTAACGTCGGGGTAACTTTACTCCGAGTGCAGGGTAATATGGGACTGCCCGGTTGTGGCGCAAAACTAACTGATGAACCTATAATAACCTATAACCTATATAATGAATACCTACTTATTGTAGGTAGTTTCTGAGTTCTCTCGTGAGGCCACCCTCTACCTATAACCTATATAATGAATACCTACTTATTGTAGGTAGTTTCTGAGTTCTCTCGTGAGGCCACCCTCTGTGTTTGCGGTACATCAGAGTGATGCAAAGCTCTCAGGCGCCTAACCGTTTTTGGAATTTGCATTTAAGGCCAGTGTGTCCATTGGTATCAGGAATTCTACTCAGAATCTGCTCCAAGTAGCGGAGATGAGACTTCACAAATGGTATTAGACTATTCTAATGGATTGCCAATCAAATCCAATTTGTGATCGGTAATTCTGCCACTTCTACTTTCCTGGAAGAAAGTCGTAAGGAAGCAGTCAGGCATCTGAGAGCTCTGGAGTGACGTAGCATAGTTTTCAACACTTCGTTATCCCCTCCACCACGAAAAGCACTGACATCGCACTTGACCTAGCAACATTACTGGCAACCAGTGTAGCCATTTGCGTGCAACATAGATGCGACTTAGATCAGCTATTTGCTACGCGACGCATTTCCGCCGTTTTGATGTTCGCTTTTCAGTAGGAGTAGGAGGTTTGTAGATGATTTCGAGGAACGTCCAGACGCGAGGCACGTACCTGCGTTTCAGGCAAATGGCCACATTGCTGGTAACCAGTGTTGCTAGGAAATTGATGTCGCGTAGAGCAATTTTGGATTGCGTGCGTCGAGAGAGACCAAGTTTACATATGGCCACATAATGCTGACTATCACACACGGGACAGCGATTGTCGACAGTCTACATCAGTGCTCGTACGGCTTCGAAACGCAACATTGGGCTCCGCCTCCTGACTACTGCCGCAGCGTCTCGGAAGAGGGGAGGATATTTAATATTAGGAGGGGATTTCAATGCTAGGGTGGGGGAAAAGGATAACCATGTATAGAGATGAAAACAGAGGAAATGAGTGAGAGATCGACAGACAGAAAAGTAAAAGAGGAGAATTAGTTGAAGGAATAAAAGAGAGAGGTTGGGTTATAATAAATGAATACTTCGAGAAGGAACGAGAATGGACATATACATATAGGAGAAAATGGCATGTCGGTAAATAAACTACATGATAGAAAACGTAAAGTTACTGGAGAAAGTGGTGGAGGTAAGAGAAAAAAAACGAAAGAAATCAAACCAAAGGAATGGACCATGGAATCAGACTTTCTAAGTGAGGACAAGTGAAACAGCTCAACAAGAGGAAGACAAAGACAGAGGAAGAAGTAAGGAAGAAGCATCTGGAAAGGAGATTGGACAATAAGAGAAGTGGAATTGTACCATAACAAATGTAAGGAATGGGCAGTAAAAGAAGAATAAAAACTTGGGAGATAGGAGAAAGAAAATAACATAATAAAAAGAAGATACACGAAGTGGATTTTGGAACAAGGTAGGATCTCGCCTAACTACATTGTAAGGAAAGAGACTACAAGAATGAAGTATGATATAGAAAGATTAAGAGAGCAAGAAAGAGGGAGCATAGTAGGGGTAGTGGGTAAGATAGGGAAAAGAATAGAAGAGATAGAGAAATGAAAGAAAAAGCAGAATATTAAAGAGTCCATACAAATATAATGAGAATTACAGGAATATATTACCAATGCAGAAACCAAAATATCTAATAGAGAATGAACAGAAGAGAGAGAGAGAGAGAGAGAGAGAGAGTCTTATTGGCAGGTACAGATGTGGCAATGAGTTCAAGGGAAGAAAACATTGGGGGAAATGGGAGGACGAAGTATGCAGGATCTACAAAGAAGAGGAGACAATAAGTCATATGCTGTACAGGTGTAAGGAAATGGAAAAATTCCCGAGCAAAACTGAGGAGGAATTGAAAGAGATGAAGGTAATAGAAAGGACAAGAAAAAAAAGGGGAACAGGAAGTGAAGGAAAAGAGAAAGAGGGGAAATGGAGCGAGCAAAGAAAAGAAAAGGAAAAGGAGAACACAGTGTAATAGACAACTAGCAACAAACAAAGAAATGAGGAACAGATCAAAGAAACGGTGCAAGATAGGTATAAGTCCTTATAGTTTGCCACGGGGGCCTAGAATGTATAGGAATGTTAGTATGAGACTAAGTGTAAATGTATATGTATATAATACATATATCAAAAAAATGTAAGTCAGAAGTTATCGTTAACCTTATAGGTGTGAATTATAATAAAACAATATACTAATCTTGTGTTTTGATCTATTCATGAAACTATATTACAGAAACATGTTAATCCTTTGCCATACCATTTTCTTCATAGTTACAATGATAAGCACCTTCTCGATTGTAATAATTTCATAGAAGTAAAATAAAATTTATATTTATTGCGTGCTTACATAAATATTGATCTTATGAGGACACAATTTTATTCTAGCTTAAAAGAACAAAATAACAGGATATTACTAGAAATGTCCAAAACGAGTCTGACTCGTTCAAGTATGGCAAGGGGTTAATGGTCATATGGCAAAGGTGATCATGAAAAGCAGGATGCAAAAAATTCTATAAAAACTGTAATGAATAAACTACATTTGTGGAAAGATAATTTAATATAGATTAATATAAATTGTAAAAAATACATTTTTAATTAGATTTTAATACATTAGCTATTTCTTCAGAATTCTCTGTAGATTCTTGACTTGATTGAAGATATATTTGTTTTAGAAGCAAATATATATCCTCTGGGGATATGTGTAATGCCAGAAGTTCCATTATCACTCTAAAAATAATTCACAGCATTCGGTTTATAATAGCGAAATCTTAAAGAAGACGAAATGCAAAAAATTATATAAATAAGATTATTGAATGTCATTATACTTATAAGTAATTACCGATAAACTCCTGGAACTGCTGAAACTCCTGCTAATTCTGCTAGAGTTATTAATTCTGCTTGATAGGTTTCAGGCATTGACATTCTATCTATTAAGGATGTGATACAATGTAAAAATATAATATTTATAACATAGAATTTCTTTTTTCATTAAAAGACCAAGAAGATATGTTGACAAATATTGTTTTGATAACACGAACCACCAGCCTTAATTGAGATATGTTTTGCTCTTCTTGTCAATTTACACCATGAACACCCAGAACTCTCAGGCGTCTAGTTCTTGAAATTTCCACTCAAGGCCAGTGTGTTCATTGGTGTCTAGTGTATCCAATGGTGTCAGGTATTTTGCTCGGAATCTGCTCCGAGTAGTGGAAAGGTGACCTCACAAATGGGATTGGACAATTCCAATGGATTGCCAATGGAAATCCATTGGCATCACCCAATCCTATTTGTGATGGGTAATTCCCCAATTCAAAGATCCATTCTTCTGGAAGAAAGTCGTACAGCGGTGAAGTATCTGAAAGCTCTGCGCATATATATAAATATACAGTAATGAGACCTACTCTTGCACACTTTTCTTACTCCCTAAGCTGGCACGCACATCCCCACCATTTTACTGCACATCCAATCCGCAGTGGATCCTGTTTCAACAATGAATCGTTAGTCAATCAGAGCAAAGAAAATTTCTGTATACAGCTTCGGTAACGAATCAAGCTGCAGCCTGGAGAGGTGCTTGATTATTCACCATCTTGGAGAGTACCGTAGTATCGCACTCTATAGTTAAATATACGCACTCATATCAAAACCAACTGGCCATGTGACGTGAATCGTATTTACAAACAAACGCCTGATTACTATACTGAAGTCAGTGCAGCGTACTGTTTAACAGTTTTTAATTAGCGAGTGTGCTGTGAATTGCCTTCAAACATCTTGTATTTTCTTTTGTACAATAAAAATGAGCTCTCACGCAGCCCGTATAATAATAATAATAATTTTTCTCTAAGCATTCGTCTATTGGTATTTTTATTACCTTTTGGTATTGAAATATTGATATATTGTTCCTTTAAAACTGCATAGGTAGTGCTTATATATTACAAACATGGTTTATACAAATACATATATCATTTCCGGATGTGACATAGAAAATAAATGGTTTATCTTAGAACTGGCAAAATTATTTCAAGCTGTAACAATAGGTACTTGAATGTATATATATGGTCTAACTGTATAAATAAGATCTGTTGCCTCATAGGATTCTCGACCACATCGTCTAGCATATTTGTGAATGATGCTCAATGCGCATTGAGATATGTTTTGAACGTATGTGTTTGTAGAAATTGCCCTAAATGTTAACGCGAGAAAATGAATGGATGTTGGTTTTATTTATCAAATGTTTATATAATGATTAAGATAATGTAACTCTGCTGCTTTTATCCATCTGTTTATGCTAGGCCTCGTAATCAAAGCCATTTTAACTCCAAAACCAAGACATCTGTTTTGACTTACAGTACGTATTTTAATTTTATATGATTTATTACATTTCGTGTGTGTATCATTCATCCCATTGACTTATGCAACACATTTATTGATGATAATTTAAATATAACAGTATGTAGTAGAATTTAATAGCACAAAAATTATTTTGAAAATGTAGCAATTTCCTGCAACAGAGCTCCAATATTTCAAAATCAAGTTAAAATTACACAGGAAAATATATAAAGTAAAAGCATGTAAAATACATAAAGTATTAACAAATAATGTATACAAAATATATATTATATATGAAGTTTATGGATTGCCACATGCATAAAATTAAGAATCATTGCTCAGAACTACCAAAATCAAAAAGTAAAAAGTGTAAGTACAAAGAAAATAGGTGTTCAATTATATTAAATTATCTGTATTTATCCATATTTATCACATGCCTATAATTATGTACAATATATTTACTTACAAAATAAATATATACTATCATGCATAGCCAAACTCAATTATATATTACATATTTTTTCTATCGTTTTGTAATGTTCGAATGAAATGAAAATAGCTTTGATATAAGATTTTTTACGAAGTTTACAATCAAAATAATTATATATATTGTTTAAATTACAATTAATTCATGTTTATCTATTTTTACTACAATTTTTACAAATATTTTGACTAATTAAACAGAGAAACTTTCTCCGCACCCACATGTTCCTTTAATATTTGGGTTGTTAAAAATGAATTCGGAACTTAATTTGGATTCTACATAGTCCATTTCTGTACCTAGTAAAGATAGTTGTGCCTTCTTGTCAATTATAATTCTAACACCATCTTGAACAACTTCTTCATCGAGTTTTGACTTTTCTTTAGCATAATCAAGAGTGTAACTAAGGCCGTTACATCCTCGTTGTTTTACTCCAACTTTTAAACCTATCTGAAAAATAAAATATCGTTTTTATATAAACTGTGTAATTATTGAATACATATGTTTAAAAAATTGTTTCTATAAATTGAATACAACTCCTGTTTAAAGGACATAGCTCTAATGATCTTGACTTTGACATATGTTATTAAATTCATATCTCTGCAGCTGATAGTTAGTTGATAACTAACTAGATAGATACTACCTACTACAGTTAATAATCTTTGTTTCTAAAAATGTAATGAGCAAAGGAAGATTGAACAACATTACTCTCATATACTATAACATATAATTTATTTCTCAAATCTAAAATTCTGGATACCTTTTTCATGTAACATTAAAGTATTTCATCGAAATATTTTTTCTTAAATGTCCATAATGTCAAAAAATTAATTCCATTCATAAAATTTATTTATTATCTTTTTTATAAACAATGATCATTAGTTAGAACTTCTTAAATGTTATGTAGGATCATGACCTTGATAAAATATGTTAATATCAAGGTCAATGTAGCTGGATCTCTTAAAAGGAAATTTTACCACAGATTGTATTGATTCTGTTGTTTCTGTTTTAAATTGTAATTTATTTTTATTTAAATCAACCTTGTATGTACTATTTTCTGTTATGATCAACAGTTTATTGTGAAATGTTTTTATAGAACTATAAGAAATAAAAATATGTAAATGTAAAGATATCTGATTTACTCACATAATCCTCCTTATTTTTTAATAGCTCCTTAATCTTTTTCACAGCATTTGATGTCTGTAACAAAAAGAATTACAATACATATGTAATTCTGAAGATAATGAAATAATGATAAAATTAATGTTATCAGGATTATACATATATGGACTTTGTAGGATAATATAAAAGACCTACAACATGATATAACATCATAGATGCCTAGAATAGATCCATTTTAATGTTACATTACAATTTCATCACATTGCATGTTCTAGATATAATATATCATATCTAACCTATAATACAAGAGATTTTACAATGGAACAACACTATGATAGAAGAACGATCACGTAACACAATCCTATACCTTTTACAATCATAGTTTAAGTCATTATATCAAACAATATTTTAAAAGTTATCGTACAGTAAATCATTATATGAATAGTTTACTTCAAATACATATACGAATAAGTTAAAAATAAACAAATACAAAAATGGTGATCATCCTTAAAATTCTTAATAGTTATTTTAAGTAACTGTGTCATGTTTAAAACGTCAATACAATATATACAACGTTTAAAATACTTTGTAGCAGTACAAATGAAAGTAATAGTTCTGTTAACCTCATCTTCTAGAATCCACCGATTTTAGCAACTTTGGTATTAATATTGACAAAAATTAAATACATTAATGTGTGCATACAACAACCTAAATTACCAGATGCTTATTATCCACTCACTAAAGTAAGCGCCGCTCTGGTGGGAAGAATTCTTCTGCTTTTGACAGCACGAACTGTCGCTGTAGCGACTACGTTAGATGCCATCTTGATTTTAATCAGTTCTAATTTGGTGCCCCCCCCCCCCACTATGAAGAGATGATCATATGACATACATGTGATGAGCGGCGAATGACAAAGCGACATGATTGCAAGATTGAAGTTATCGCCGCGTATCATAACAATTCAATCAAATTAATCGCATAAAACGTTACTTATTAGGAATAAAATGGATTTTAATACAATATATACATGTTTTTGTGGAAACGTAACATAGTATTGCAGGATGTTATGGAAGAGAATAGGTTAGAATAGGTTGGAGCCGTAAGCGGGAAGGTCCTCTTATAACAAGGGGAAGGCTGGAGGAGGACTGAAATTGAACATATTGCAATTTCTGTAATTCTGAACTATTATGGTGACGCGACACAGGCCACAGATAGTTTTACAGTCATTCCTCACAACAGTAAACCATTCTGCCTTACGATACATATAATGTTTACTCTGTAGGGGCCCAGCGCATGCGTCGTCGTACGTAGTCGACGTACCTGCACTGGTCCACCACTTCATCTGACATTCGCTACTGCGCCTGCGCCGGAATGCGCCACTGGACGATGAATTATTTTATATGTACCTGCACCCTGCACGTTAAACTAATACAATTTCTATTCCAATTGACATGTCTGAGGACTCATTATACGTGCACGGTGATACTTAACAATTGAGCAATTAAAATTGATTTCAGTATGGTTTAAAAGAATAAATCGCCATTAAAGTTTTTGGCTGTTTTGTTCAAAGAAAAGATATGCATACATCTGTATGTACGTATGGAGTAGAAGCGTCGTGCACCATTCAACTACTTGGCGTGAGACGCTATCGTGTCTCTTGATCCTTCAAAATTATTAGACAAAAATTACAACTTTTATCTTTAATAGTTTCGTTGATGTAAATTCAAACTTAAAGATAGTTTTTGTAGAAATCAGCAAAATTTTGAAATGTAATTATCGTCCGCATTGAATTTACTTAATATTATAGCCTTTTTGATTTTGTATTCTATGTTTGGAGTTATCTACAAAGTTATCTCATTTTATTACTCTTTGTCTCAAATGTTAAATGAAATTGAGTGCTAACTGCTTATTATTCTGTTATGAGAAAGCTTTTGTCCCCCAATTAATTTATACAATGGAAGTTCTACCATATGTCATCGCATAGAACACGCAATCTTATTCTCCAGTGTAATTTCGCATGATTCTCAATGTATATTGTATCTGTTTCCAGAAAATGTTATGATAAATTGCACAAAATCCAACTAGACCTGTTGCATCACTATGAATGCTAGCGCAAGAAAATGTAAAATTTTAAAAATTGTATAGTAAATAAAATGTATTGGAAATGGTAGCATTTAACATTGGTTGGTAAAATACAAATATTCTTCGCTGTTGTATATGAACTTTAAGGGAAAGTCACGAGTCTAGGGAAGCAACAAGATATTCGTAGGGTATGAAGCAGGGACAAGAAACCACTTAGACGTTGGACATTATCAACAGCAATTGTCGGAATTTAGAAAATGTAAGATCTTAAAAATTAAATGTATGTTAGCTTATCTAACAGATGCTGAAATATACAAAAATTAGGAAAGTAGATGATTTTGATACTTTTGATTTTGTTTATTATCGAAGCACTAGGTATTTTATGCTTGTACATTTATTTTATAACTTAAAGGAACTTTTTTTAGAATAGATTATTTAATATAAAAATCAAATTGTTTTATTATGAATCACTTAATTATGTGACAAATTATTTCTTTCATATGTCTTATTCATGTATAATTTTGGATGTTTAAAAAGTAATAAACTATAAAAGAGTCATATATTGACTATCCATCAGGCTATATAGTATTAACACAGGTCGTAATTTTTCTTTCCTCGTTTCCCGTAATTCCTCGCATATCTCCTTTATATACTTTTTATGTCTTGCATGTCTGAAAAAAATCACAAATTTAATGTACACAGATGCATTGAAGATCACATATAATCTCCAACAAACAGATAGTACAATGTATAGATTTGTGAAATTTTAATAAATAACAAACAAAAATATAATCCATTACATCATAAAAAATGTATGGTACCATATATTGTAAAGAAAAAAAGAATTTACTCACGTTTACCAATAATGTAATTTTAATATCTATTAGTAAATTTTTTTTAATTTCTATTAAAGTTCAGAATAGCCAATTGGGTGTGACCGATTTTCGGAAATTTCGTCTAAATCCTTCTTTATGCAATGTATCATTTCATTATACTGAATTCTTTTAATATTTGTACTTTTACCGATAAAAAGGTTTACTTTTACTTTAGCTAATTTCTAGTTACTTAACTACTTTAGCTAGTTTTTAAATTTATTATATTTAGTGAACTATAATATTATTGTATTTTCCTTTGTTGTTGATTAAAATTTATATATTGTGCTATCATTGTGATTAATACTACAGTTGAATATTATGTACTCACTTATCGATAATGACTTGTATGCTTTTCAAAAAATCCTGATCTTCCTCATCGATTTCTAAAAAACTTATAATTGTCCTAATCACACTCATTTCTAAGTACATTGCAAAAATTTCAATTGGTACTTTATGCGCGATTCTTTGAAAGTACGTGGACATCTGTGCAAATATCGAATTCTTCAAACTTCTTCTAGAACTACCAGAAAGTTTGTCCTTTTCAGACAAAATAAAATTGATATTGATATTACTTGGATTGTTGTTACTTAAATAATTCTCATTTGTTGATGCTTTACTTTCAGATCTATTTAAAATAGGTATCGATGTATCCAGTCTTTGAAGAAATTCCCCAACTTCTTTATTGGCTATTTTTTTTTCTTGATATCTATCCCGTTCCCAACTGTGGACTCTCACGCCTCCTCTTTCACTGGCTTTTAGAATAACAACTTGATTAATAGAATGTTCTCTACAATATTCAAGAATTTCCTCAACGGAAGCCAAATCCAAAATTGTAACTTTTAATCCAAAACTCCAAAACTCTTTCAAAAGATCTATCATCTCTTTCTCTCGATGAGGATTGCCCAGGCAAGAAATTGCAACATCGATTCCATATTTACTGTCAGAAGATTCTGATGTCTCCAAAACGGCTGATACAAGTTTATCCAATGAGATGCTGATTCCAGCACCGTATTGTTTAGCTTCTTTGCAGGCCATTCGGAGTTTTCGGAAAGACGACAACATTTTGTCGTAACGTCCACCTGCTGCTATTACTTCTCCACATTTTTTTCTACGGCGTTTAACTTCGCACGTTATTTGATAGATTGTACCACTGTGTTGATTTATATTATGTACTAGGAGAGGAACTACTACTACTGTCCACTGAAAAATATAATATTCATTACACTTATTAATGATTATATAGTAAATAACGCAACGAAAATAAGAAAAAACAGAATACTTTTTGTTCTTTTAAATTTATTTTACAATGAAACAATATTGCAATATGCAATAAGATTTTCTTTAAATCTTGTATATTGGTATCACTATGCAAAATTTTTTTTATTAGATCTTAAGGAAAATAGGGATTAGCATTAAAAGAATGATTAAAAAATCAAGTTCTCTGATATTATGTAATGCTATGTACGCGTTACAGATTTTTTACATTTTCACGCTTTTGGGACTTTTTAACGTATGGAATATTTAGAAAACTTATTTAGGAAATAATGAATTATTTCAACTAATTTCCTATTTTTATTTTAGAAATAGCATAGAAGTAGCTTTATTTTAGGCGAAATTCAAATAAATTATTTTTAAATAATTTTCTAGTCGTACATATTAAGTCACTTAAGTGAAATAACAATTAATCCAAGATTAAACAATTCTAACGAGATTACCTGTTATTTTTATTTTCTTCTACTTCTATTCTTCACAACAAATATTTGAAATTAAACTTGAAAAAATATTGCCAGAAGACATCTACACTGTGGAAATCTATTATTCTAGCAAATGAAAACAACTTCATCTCAGGTGCAGATCATGTTAGTATGGTCATGTACTTAAGAAAAACTTTCACTACGAAGTATTAGAAAAGTTATTTCAATAGAAGTGTATTAAAATAGAAAATAAAAAGTATATCAAAGATATTTTATTTGGTAGTTACATAATAAAATAATCTAGTAAAAACAAGTAATATATTACCGAAATATCTATTTTTCAAATTTATTATTTGAAACATGCCTAATTCTATTATAATGTAATGTCTTACCTTAATGCCTAACGATTCAATATTTTCCATTACAGTCTCAATTTCTTTTAAACCCTCCTTAGCTAATGCAGCAGCATCTCCTTTCCTTTTTGTTATAGTTTTCAACACACTATGAATCTTAGCGATAGAACTCTCAGTCTCAAGTAAATTAAATAACGTTTCCATTGCTTGATCAGTCAGACAAAGACTTATTAGATGTGTTTGGATTTGAAACCTTGAAAACTTTCCATCGCGTGCGTCCCGTAAAATTGAATAAATGTCATGATATTTTTCTGGATCGATTCCACAGTATATTAATACAGCTTTCAATAATGAAGTATGGTTCAGGCGGATAGTGAAATTTCGTTCTTGTAATTGAGGTAGTTCATTGATGACTTCCCAGACAATGTGTATCAATTCAGCTTCCATTAAGAAATTATTGGCAGTTGGACTTATTATATCAAATGCACATTCATAAAGTTCTCGAGGATGAAAGCCCAGAACCTATGAAATTTAAACATTTATCAATTAGTATGTAGTTTTCAGGGGAATTTTGAGGACTGCTGCTACTTTATTATTTAAAATTGTAAGCCTATGTTATTGACAATTAAATGCCAGTTTTATTAAGAAGTGGTTGACAGAAGAGGTAGTTGTTTACAATGTAAACGAAAATTTGTAAATACCTTCTTCTCTCTAAAAACTTTTTCGATAGCGTATCTTCTTATATGCAGCACATTATTCCATACCACGTATCTTGCGAAAGGTGCACGTAAATCGTGAGGTATACAAACAATGTTTCCACTACGAGTCATTAATCTAACACCGGAATCTGTAAAACTATAAAACTGACGCGACTTTGGCATCAAAAGCGGTGTGTCTAAATGAACACCGCCGTGCCTCTGAAAAATTTCAATTACTTTGCATTTCACTCCTTCTTGGTATTTTTTCCAAGACAGGAAGTTTATGTAGCCTCTACTAGGTAAATTCATATCGTATGTAATATCGTCGGCTGGTGTGATTTCTTGGGTAAAGCAACAAGAAATTAAATATTTATAAGCTTTGCTCTGATTGTTGGATAATGTGCGCCGAATCATTTCTTGTAATTCGGTTTCTTCGAGACGTGGGGGAGGTAGGTATTCCGAAGAGAGAAGTTCTTGAGATGTAGGTCGTTGACTAGGATCATGGTTCAATAACCACCTGCAATTACGAGTTAATTGTAATAAATTTAACAACTGACCAGGGAGTGATTTGCAGTAATATATGAAAGAGCTAATGCAATTTTAAAATTATTAATAATGGAAGATTATGTAAATAAATATTATTTCAAAACATATGAATAGTACTAGTCTCGGTTTCTATAAAAATTGAAAATTACCAAGTATTTCGCGCGTTATTAATGTTATGATATTTCAAGTTTATCAAAAAGACTTATTTATATGCGTAAACTAAACACTATAATATATACACAAATACATTTATATTTATAATTTAAACATAAATATTTCGGAAATCTTTAAGCCACTAATAATGAAAAATATAGAATGTTATTCGAAATCGTTAGATACAACTCAATTATTAACGTATTTTTTAAACAATTTAGGATATTTAATGATGGCAATATAAACGATGGTTGCTAACAAAAATACTTGTTTAATATCTTCGAATGTAGACTCACTACTTAGAAATAAGAAGTAATATTAATTTATTTTCAAAAAAGAGACCGGATTATTGAAATTTGATGGGGTTGGAATATTTATAATATGTATTTTATGTGATGCATAGTAAAATCCATCAATCAATTATAATTTGTAATTGGATACGCTACACGAAGCTACCTCAAGTTCAAAGAATAGCTCAAAAAATAGCTCCAGAAAAACACCATTTTTTTAGCTAATCAATAGAACGATTTCAATGTGTGCGTGTGCGCGCGCGCGCGTGTGTGTGTGTGTGTGTGTGATACACTGTTGAAAGATAATCAGAATTAAAAACAATTATACACATTTTAATTTATACTGAAAAATAATTAGGAAATATACTGAGCTATAATTGTTATTTCAATCATACTACCTATAATAATAGAAAAATTCAAAGATGATTTTGTCGGAGAAAAAATATTAAAATATACAATGCTTAAATAAAGTTTCTTTTTTATTTACCGTAAGATATGAGTTTGTCTTGCCATTTCTGATTGCTGCATTTCTGGAGGTAGTATAATTTCTTTTGATCGTAGGTTGAGTAAAATTGTAATTCGTTCCATTCCTGTTTTCAGTGGCTTGTAACACATTTCGAATAATATTATTCCCAGACTATAAATGTCGACTTTTTGATTGTAAATGGCTTTCACTGCTTTCGTCGTTAGTTCCGGCGCTACGTACAATGCTGTGCCCACTTGTCCTGTTAAAGAGCCTACGTCTTCTGTGCCAAAACTGAATCCTACAAAATCATACAGGAGAACACCATCTCTAAATTAGGAAAAAATAGAACAGTCTTTATCATGAATTCTTTGAACATTATTTTAAATAAAATTATTTTTCGTTTGCCAATATGTCATTTTTTAAAGTCTAAAAAAATAAAAATAACACTATCTAATATCAATTTTATGTTTCAATATAACAGATTAAGAAATGTTTTTGATGTTTTGTGTCACCTGACTGTAACTCTACTTCAAATGCAGTAGCTACTACCAACATAAATTTTTAGAAAATGATTATTAATGTCTCAAAAAAATGAGTATATTTTTCATATGTTAGTTAGGAATTATATAATTACTAAATTCTTTTCTTTCGAAAAATTGATAATCAAAGCGTCGAACGAGGAAGAACTACAAAAATCAATTTCTTAAAAACCAAGGATAATGAAGAAAAACGACTTTCGGAACTATATTGAAATCTACAATATTGGAACCTCTATTCTTCATTGAAACATAAAAAAGAAATTAACATTCGTTAGAGTAAGATTTTATATTCAGTTTCTTGATAATTTTGCATGAGTAATGGAAATTCAACGAATTTTTATTATTCATTTGATATTTACCTTTTTCCATAGTTTGTGATTCTTTATCTATCTCCATGGTCTGTACGAACGTTGAAAAAATATTTGTAGTAGCGAGACCGAAATCTCCGATTTTAACGTGGTCGTTGCTGTCCAAGAATATATTCACTGGTTTTAGATCCCTGTGTATCATGCCCTGTTGGTGAATGTGCGCTAAGCCCTCAACAATTTCTCGGAATAATCTCCATACTCTTTCTCGGTCCTCATAAAGACCTCCATCGATGGCCGTCCGAAGAGTGCTCTTTTCACAGAACTCCATTTGAATGTACATAAACTGTATTTCTCTTGTTGTTTCTTCTGATTTACTTGCATCTCCATTTTCATTCTCTTCTCTACTCGAAGCAGATTCTTGGAAATTTGAATCCCTTTCAAATTCTATACTGTCGGAAGAGTCTATTCTTAACAAATTCCGCATTCTGGAAAATAATTTATGATTACTGTTTACATATTAAACCTTGTCAAACCATTGTAGGTTGTAGCATATGAAATGTTCAATTCTTATTGTTAAGTAACTTCATACCTTCACAGAATTACTACATTTATAAAAGTTTTTATAAAATTCCATTTGAGTTATTGGACAAAATGGTTGAGAAATAACATATGAAAAAGAATTATATGATTTAATTTCTATAAAATATCCCATTTTTTTATTTACGTTGTAAAATAGTTTTTTTTTAAATTGTGAAATTAAAAATTACCACAATTCATAAGTGAATAAATATAGGAAATTTTTCTAATTTTATAGCAGTTTAATATTCTATGAAATGTTAGAAATGTTAATGAAGCACACCAAACATTCACCATCAAACCATCTCCAATCATTGGCCGCATGACTTTTTACCTCATACTGTGTATTTTTTGTTACTTTTTACAGAATTTGTATTATTAGGCTTATTATTAATCATATCTATTTAAACTAACTAATTGAAAAAATTGTACAGATTATAATGCTGCTTATTTTGTTTACAATATTATTGCAAAAAATTGGACACTTCATATTCTACAGTCTAATACTTTGATTACTGCGTAAGTAATGATTTCAGTCATTTATAGATTTATGATACATTTTAATATCTTTTTTTAGATAGCAACATTTTAACAAAATTAAATTGATTTGTATTATACAAGGAGCCATAAAAATGTTATTCATAATTAATACAAGTACTTCAATTCGTTTATCAATCGTTTGAAAAGATTTATTTAAGATTAAAATTTGTTGGATGGGATAGTCTAGCCATACTCCATCTCAAATTACTAACGTATTTTTGGAAAAATTCTTTTTTTCGCAGAAAATATTTTCCGTTCGATACCTATTTTGAATTTCTCTACAATTTATCGCTTCAAAAATGATTGATTTCTTACAAAAACGCACAATCTTCATCACTGTCGCTATCACTAGATGCATCGCTGTTGTCTTCATCACTATCCGGCGGTAGTGTGGTGTTTGTACGAGATTTGTATGAAACATTCCATTCGACATCTTGCAACGGCGGTGCCAATTTTTCGATATCGTCTGTGCCCAAATGCTAAACAATTAATTTCAAGTTATAGTAGTATACTATATTAGTATTTTTTTCAAATCACTTTTCAATTTTACAAAGCGAATTAGGTTTCTTCAAATACTAGACATAAAAACATTGCGATACTTTTTACACAATAAAGTTACTCTAAACAACAGGTTGTTTCATAAATAATGTAATTTTCCTTTCATATTATTAACCACAAGTGTTTAATTCATCTTTTTCTGTTTTATACATTCTATTCAATCTATATATTGATATATAATAATAAGAATATCAAATCTAGTAATGAGCATACTTACGTTGAGCAAGTCTTTGTTCTTCTTTCCTAATGGCGTTTCGTATACTTTCTCTGTTTCATCAGTTATAGTAGCACTCTCTATCCAAGAATTGTAATAGCGCACCACATTTTCATGATTCATGCGCGACAGTAATTTCACTTCCCTGGTTATCTTTCTGTTCAGCTGCTTGTTCTTGGGGTTAAGCTCGATTCTTTTGATAGCATAAATCCCACCATCCAATTTGTTTTTCACTTTAAGTACATCACCAAAGGCACCTTTACCAAGCCATTCGAGCCCCTCAAATTCATTTGTAATTCTTGAGTGACCACCCAAAGGTGGTACATACTGCCTAATGTCTGCATCAGTCTCATCAGGCTCTTGATTCTCCTGTTCCTCTCTGCGTGGTATCTTTGGTGGTGACAATGCTCGAGCTAGAGGAGCTTTTATGAACGTATGTTGCAGCAGTTGTTCAGCGGACCAACGCTTCCGCTCATCGTTGATGAGACACTTTTGTAAGAAATCTTGAAGATCAGGCTACAAAAATTCAGATAATATCAATATACAAAATTACCAAAGGTTAAACAAAATGATAGAAACAGCTTGCGTAATAAAAATATGTTTTATTCGATATGTCTGCTAGTTAAGATCTTATTAGTAAAAATATTGTAAATAATTCAATGACTCGGATTTTTTTAAAAGTTAATTATTACTTTTCTATTTCTATTATCATTTGCAGCTACTTTTACATCGAAAATATTTTTTTGATAATTTACAAATAATCTTCTGTCCAGTTTCTGTCGACTTTTTTCCATAAATCAAATCTTCCAATGGATGTTAATACGACCAGACCGAGCAATAACTATTTTTGTTGATCAAATTTAACGTCTATCATTATAATTATCTATCTTGTTTGTATTCAGGCGAAAACTATTTAGTTTTAAATATAATTATAATAGTTTTAAATATAAGTTTTATTTATCATTTTCTGTACGAATACATGATAAAACAGTAAATGTTATACAGTTTGATTGAAAACTATTAACGGTAAGAAGAAATTAAGGGTATGATATCACAATATTAAAGCAAAGTAAACATAATAAACAATACAAATGATGAATCTTTCAAAATTAGTATGGCAATAAAAATTGTAATTATAGTAATTGTGTATATACCTGACTGATCATTGCTGGGTTAATTTTATCTCCAGAAACGATCATTCCGTTTAACAAAGAGAACATAAGTGCGCCGAAACGATAAATATCAGCTTTCTTTCCACCTCTTCCTTGGATACTGGGAAAATCTTGTTCAGGTTTGACAACTGCACATGTTTGATAAACATCAGACAAACGTTTGTTGAGCGAATAGTCCGATAGTTTAACTATTCCTGTACGATCAATGTAGATGCTTGTGTCACGTAAGTCTTTGTGGACAACATTATTATCGTGAAGGTACTTCAAAGCAAATAAAATCCCAGAAGCCAGATAACGAAGAAGATCGATGTCCACAGGAATGTTCTCCAACAGGAAAAAAGAACAGCTGGTACCTATCTAATAATCAACTATTAACGTTCGAAATCCTTATTTGTACTTTTCGTGAAAAGATTTGTACAAATAGTGTAACAAAATCACACTTTCTCTTTGAATACTAAATATTAGAAAGACTTTACAATCCTTATAATTGTATGCATCCATAATATAAATAAAATACTACGCTGCTTTTGTTATGCTTCCTGCTACATTAATTGTCATACTTTACATAGGATAATTTAGTAAATTTTCTGTAATTAGTAATATACATATTTAATGACTATCTCAATAATTATTAGTTCTTTTTTACACAGATTTCAAATCTATTTCCAGAATTAAATTTGACCTATTACATGTTACCTAAAAAAAAAACACTGAAAAATGTTTATAAGGTTGATAAATAAGTAAAATAGCAAAAAATTTGTATGCAAAAAGTTGTATGTAGTGTGCACTCCTTGATAACGTACAACGGTTATTTTAACCAAATACTTTACAAGTAATTTAGGTGACCCATTTAATTGAATCATCCTGTATATTTATTGATCTAGTTTTTACTTTGTTACTAATGTTTATCTGTGAATAGTTTTTGCTTATCTGTAAATTTTACTAGCTATACACTTACCACAAATTCTTGAAGAATGTAAACAACTGTTTCATCTCCATTTAGCAAGTACTTCATACTTATATAATGTACAAGATTCGGATGGTGCAATTTATTTAAGTGATTCATCTCTTGCTCGAGACTTCCTATTTGTTTAGTAATATGTTGTACATTATTTTCGTCGATATCGTGGTTCCCTTTAAATGTCCATTCGCTAATTGCGAACAGTTCACCGGTTGTCATATCCACACCAGCATAGACAACAGATCCTTTGGTACTGTGGCCCATGCATTTTCCTCTATATACATCCCGTTCATCTGTGAGGAGTACAATACTTTCTAAATGTCAGTTTAAGTTTACGTAATTATTTTGATGATAAAAGTTCTGTCAGCAATTTTATAACTATCAGATATACCTGTCATTTTTTTATACTTATACAAATCTTACTTTATTTAATATTTAGTACAGATTAATTTCACAATAGACACATTAAATGTCAATAAATTCAATTAAAAATTGAATTGTGCAATATTATATTACATCTACAAAGTTTATTTAATTTAAAAGATAATGGAATTACTTATGGATACTTCTAATAATTACAAACAAATATTATATAAACACATAGTCTAAAAATAATTTATCCGTTTAACGCTAAAATTTTCTGAAGCAATACCAAAAATCATTATCATTTGTAAAAACTCAATTATTCAAAACAGGAATGGCCTGTATTGCTTATGATAGATCGAATGTGTCATATGCGATATATCTTCTGTTCATTAGGCTGACTTTGTCAATCATACCACAAGGTTGAGTCAATAAGTAAATTATCCCTCCCCTCCCCAATCCACAAAATATAAACATGGTAAATAGTAAGAAATAATATTACGAATTACTGTTACACGAAGTGACAGAAAAGAGTCGATCTCCACATTTGAAAATCAGTGTAAATAAATAGTTTGTTTTGTTAGAAAATAAAGAATTTATGGAATTTGTATCAGCAAAGACTTTATGATCGATTTCCTGTCAATACTTTCAAGTTGCTTTTTTTCACTTCATGACTCATTCTAAAATGATTACCAGCTAAATGACTGCCTTTCTTTTTCTCCTCTCTTTCATGATCCACAGCGCTACCAAAAATTCTTCACCAAGAATAATGCCTAATCCTCAAAAAATTGTAAAATAAAACAAATTTCGAATTTGAACATATTTCTTAAACAACGTCCCGTGTTTACAACACTGTAACATACCATTGACTGATGCAATTGAATGCAAACTTACAAAATACATCTAAATTATTCCAAGTTTACTTTTCTCTTTTCAACTAAAACTTATAGGAGGTTGATAACTTACTTAATGACTATTTCTTATACAAACAAGTTTGGTATCGCTTTCAAAATGCGGCAGTAGACTTCTGCTAAAGATCCAAATGTTTCAAATGAAATTTATGCTCTCCTGGTATCGATTCACTTATTTTCTGTTTCAGACACTGTCAGATTTTATAATGTATTTGTTCCAACTATGAGATTATGAATTACCTGCAATGAGTCTAATTAATGTGCAAAACGAAATTGGATGAATACTGACAGAGAAAAACTGATGTACGTATTACTTGGATGTAACGTAAGAAATAAACACCTTTATTGTGATCGAAGTGCAACGATTTTGTGCCTGTATGCTCGCATAAAAAGCCATCAGTACTTTCGGAACTACTAGCGCATCTTCTTCGAGAATAAACACGTGTCCTCTCTTGCGGAGACGACGATATCGATTGCGACGGATTGTCTGAACGATCATTATTCAAGCGAATCGACTCTTTTCGGTTACGAATCTCAGCTTTTAAAACCTCTTGTCTCTTTTGAATTTGATCCTGCAATACCTGCAATTTCATTCTTTTATTAATCACAAAATTTGATAAACCAGGCACAGATACTTTAAATAAATGTACATACAGAGTGAGTCAGTGAAAACTATTACATAAAAAAGCTCGTTGTCATTAAAAAAAATGTTTCAAACCTAATTTGTTGTGTTGACCTATAATAATATAATAACGTTGAATTTAGTCTGTTTAGTGTTCCTATTACTTTGTACAGAAATATTAGAAGATACTCTGTACAAGTTTTACAATAAGAAGGTCAGTTGAAGGTAATCATATTAAATTTGCTTTAGCAGTGGCTACAGTGTAATATAAGAAAGTGTAAGGCGATTATTAAAGAACTCAAGATCGCCATGATATCTCAGAAAATTTAATATATATAATTATTATATAATTATTATATTAATGATTTCATTTATTAAGCTTGTAGCGGACCCGCAACGTGGGAAAGAAGGAATTTTCGGACGAAATTCAGTCTCAGAACTCAGTTCCTGAGTTACTTTTTTGGATATTATTTCCCCTTTGGTTTGAAGGAAAAGGGAACTTCCTTCTCTTTAACGATTCGAAAAGTCGTCGACTGGGACAACGGTACATCCTGTGCCACGTGGACAGAAAACGTTCAACATGTTAAACGTAATAAAAAAAAAAATCATCAATTTATATATAATACTTTCTTTTTTCTATACGTTTTTATTCCAGGGACACAAAAATTGGGACAGACAAGGAAATTGGGACATCTAATAATTATTGTTATATGGTAAAACACAAAATATTCAAAAATTACACATCTACTGTCTTGGTTCATAGATCACACATGCAAGTTTTCGTAAAAATGTATTATCATTTAATAATAATATTTGCAAACAGATATAAAACTGTCGATGCATTTTTTACACGTTTTTTACACCCTTCTTCGATGGCTTCTTTTACCCCTTTAACATGCACGTTGACTGATGAAATAATATGTGAAATATTTGTCCGAAAACTCTCCACTTTTATCAATATTGGAATATTTGGATTAAGTATGTTACTTGGTTGAAGCCGAATGAATTATCTTTGAGCTATCAACTGTACTCGATAATCTTGCATTTTAAATTGAAGAAGTCTTTTTCAAATTCGTATTTCGTAGATAATAATAATATAATAATAATAATAATAATAATAATATTATTTTTATTTATATCTTTTTCAAATTCGTATTTCGTAGATAATAATAATATTATTATTAACTGTGCTAGCTAGCAACTGTTGAAAACGGAGCTTAGAGCAAAGTTATAGTGGTCCTTTGTCGAAGATCCTTCCTTGTAAAGCCAGTTTCATAAAATAGGTAGAATTAATTGTAAACAACGAAATTTTGGACTTTTTTCAAACAAAAATGGTTCTAATTAGTATTATTGGTATCAGTAGTTTATTATTAGTTTACTATTAGTAGTTTACTATTAGTATTAGTAGTATTATTAGTATTATCAGATTGTAAGTTTCATACATATGTATACTGTGTTATTGTATACACTTATATGTATAAATGAAAGGTTATGTCTAGATTAATAAAAAATTATGTTATGCCCGAAGGTAGTTTTAGCAAAACTAACAAGGAGTGGTCTCCAGGATTGACACTCACTTTTTGATGAGATGTGATACAGTGATAAAACTTGTAAAGCTGAATCCAATGATACCCGATTTTGGAGATAGGCGGCTTATAGTTTTTGAGATAATTAATGTTAAATGCTAATAAAAGGCCAGAAATACGTACTGGATTACGCAGCGAGGCACCCCGCCACTTTCTGCCACGTGTGTCTCGCTGCGTAATTCAATCGTAATCTCTCGCTGTCTCACGAATGCAGCACGATGCAGCAAACTGCTGCATCAGTGTTTACTGAACAGGATACTAAACATGATATTATACCTACTAACATATACGAAAAAATTACAACTTTCTCGATATAGTATGATATAATTGATAGAACCGGATATCTTTACACACGACAATGTAATAGCAAATTACGACTGCAGCAGGAAATGAAAATCAAATAGTTTTTGAGAAATTGCAGATAAATGCCTGTACTATAAGAATTCATTACTATCTGACAAAAAAATATTGTACATTTGAGACGTAAAAAATACTGACTGATATGTATATATGTACGTATTACCTGAAGAGACAATGGACTACCTTATTTTTATAAAACAGATGAGGTCAGATATAACGCTATCAAAGTACGCACTATATTCAGTGTATCGAAAGCAGAGTTAGACATTATTCCAATTACTTTTTGTCTAGATGATTATTAGAATGAATAAATAATTAAATAATTTTATTCGCGAATAATTCCTTTGTGTGTAAATTACTATTACCTTATTCGTGAATAAGTTATTCGTAAATAGTTTATTCACGAATAGTTCGTTCGCGAATAAAATGTTATTTGTCTTGTGCAAATAAAAATAATCGATTTCTAAGTCATTATTCGTTGATTACAATGACATCTTTTTCAATGCCAAATTATCTGTAGGTCTAAAGTGACGGCTAAAAAAACCATTGAAGTTCCATTGAATAACTTCAAAAGATATTGGATGTTTGTTCTTTTTTCTCTTATTTACTATATCACTGCTACAAAATATATGCCTACTTTCCCACCTAAATATGTAC
This sequence comes from Megalopta genalis, assembly GCF_051020955.1. Classification (NCBI taxonomy): domain Eukaryota; kingdom Metazoa; phylum Arthropoda; class Insecta; order Hymenoptera; family Halictidae; genus Megalopta; species Megalopta genalis. The sequence goes on from NC_135017.1 coordinate 798,857, forward strand.
CATAACTTTCTGTCGAACAATTTCTTTGTAACGTTATAAATATGACAATAATTAAGAATGGCAAAATTAGGTGGAATATCCTCTTCCTGGAAGCTTGACAAAGCCACCCAGTATCTCTAACAACATCTAGAGTCTCTCAAGGAATTCTACCACAAATGGAAAATTAAAATCAATCCCCCAAAAAACAGAAGCCATCTCCTTCATTCGCAAAAAGGACGTTGCCACCAAACACGTTATCCTATGTAACACACCAATTCTAATTGTTGGACTCCAGCAATAAACTATAGAGTCAAGTTAGCCAGCCCACTCATGGTCCCCAAAAATAAACTGAACACAAACATAAAAATCAATGTATATATAAAATCTGCGTCAGACCAATTATCTTATACGGGCACCAAATTTGGGCCACGCAAACAAAGCACAAATCGCACAGAACAAGTTCCTCAGAATTATCCTAAACAAAGATTACGACGCCACAATCCAAAAACTTCACAGATTAACCAAAAGCAAAACCGTCCATAAATGTATGTATAGAGGATTCAGTAAAAAATGTATATGTATAACCACAACCACAATAACCCTCTAATCACAAACAGGAAATCATATAACATCTCTCTAAAAATAATAACCAAACTCACAAGTAAACCTTGTACCACAAGTCACTTGTAACTCTTTGTACCCCCTTACAAGAATATAGGTTTCTTCCTGTAACTGCGCTCATGCCAAACGAAAATTCCACCTCACGTTAATAACAAATATTTCATGCCTCACAGAATATCCAGGTTAAATGGAAAAAGAGACCCCACAGGGTCTGGAGTACCGTATACAAAAGAAACGAAAAAAACGGAGGAGAAAATATGTATACCGTTCGAAAGAAAATATCAGTGAAGTTATGCTATACGAGCCTACGTTCAACGACGGTAAGAAGAAGACAATGGCTGAGTTAGATGATGGTAGCAAAAGAATCCATAGCTGAATTAGATGACGGCAGGAAGAGGCCATGGCTCCATTCGACTAGCCTACACGCGCTAGACTAGTGAAGTCTGTTCCTTCCTGTGAAGGAACAGTTTCCTGTACTTTTCCCATCAACCCCGAAATTTTAAGAAGTCGAACATCGAAGAAGAACGACCTCTGAAGAACGTGTCGAAGAAGAACGTGTTTAGGATACGAGGTCCTCGAAACTCAGCGTCGATAGCGCAACGGATGGGTTGCAGATGTAGCGACAAAGGACAAGAGTTGGAACCGAAGTCACGTTTTCCTGTGAGGACAAGAGTCAACTCGCCACTCTTGTTCGAATCATTTTTACAGCGTAACAACGGCAATATTCATAAAGCAACAAAACACTTACCAAAGTAAATTATAGGAACTATAAAAAAGACTTGGAAGGGAGAAAAAAGAAATTTAAGGTTTCTTCCTCACTATTCTACCATGATACCCTTTATCACGTAGGACTCTGCGGATAGTTTCCATAGAGATGGAATATTATTAATTTTGGAACAATGGTGTTTTGGGATCAATTTTAATTTGTCTCATTATGTACCGCTCATAGTCTTCACGCATTATTTTTTTTCTCCCATCCTACTTTATTACAAAGGGTTCCACTGCATTTATAATTATTAATAATGTCCCGCATTGTAGAAAGAGTCCTTCTTATTATTTGACCAATTTTGTCTTAACGATTTGTTTTGACAGTACAAATTGACTACAATTTTTCGTAAAGAAAAATATCGGTTTCTGATCTTTTGGAAGACATGGTGCTAACTTTTACTAATAAACAGTGACAAATGACGATTGAGCGTAACATAGCAACGCAATAACGTGACCTAAAGATAGCTGAACAAATTCAAAATCGAAAAAATACATAACAAGTTTCACAAAACTCAATTTCTGAAATACTTAATTAACTGTACGCTGAATTTTGTGACGACGAAATAAGAGCATTTTTACGTTTAGTGTAAAATATAGATAAATAATTAATTTTTTAAAAAAAGTTTTCAAAGAATTAACTGTTGAAATATCTAAATAAAACATATATTGTGTTTTTACTTTAGAAAATGTTCGTTTTTGTTCATTTCTTCGCTAATCATCCTTGCCAACTTAAGTGTACGCTCAATTTTGTGAGTAACTTTAGTTATTAATCATTCACGAATAACGAATACAAATAGGGTAAACTTCCGAAAAAGAATTGTCGCTGATCGAGATGGTATTTGGAGAGGGGGGAGGGAGGGGTGGTAGATATAAAATATTAGCTTCGGGCATTTAGTAGTTTTTAAGATATTAGTGAATCCTGCGTAACGTATTTCCTTTATTCAAAACAGAGATTTTGATTTGAAGAATTTCGTAAATATTGTCGAACGTGAGAATCGTTAAAGCGGATCGATCGCCTTACTCGCTCGAAAAATAACAGCAAATTTGAAAATGTAATGCAAAAACTGTTGAATGTGAAAATGTGTATAATTGCTTGTTCGGTTCGCTCGCTAGAAAAATAATCTAACCAAGATCAAGTGCAATTACTAACAAATTTGAAAATGTAACATAAAACCCATTGAACATGAGAATCGTGAAAGTTATTCGCTCACTCGAAAAATAAATTAAACCAGACCTAACCTAAACCAAGTGTTTGGGTACCCTATAGATGTTGAAACCAGTGTCACTCCTACTTTATTGACTTGGATTTGATGTATTAGTAACGTTTGGATAGATTCAATGTGTTAGTAATGTCTGTATACGCTGCTTTCAATGTATAGCGTTAAAAATTTTTTGTGAATATCTTGAACGTTACTAAATGCCCGAAGTTAATATTTTATATTTTGGACCCCCCCCCCCTCCCATTTCTATACACCCTTGAAATGCTATCTTGATCGGCGCTAGGTCTCCTCTAGAAAGTACAGCCAAATTTTTTTTTATTCGTAATGAATTTTGCACAACTCTGATCCCAAGGAAATGTACGCTTACGAATGGTCTTAATTTTGACTTATATCATGACGTTAAAATTTATGGATTAGTTCCATCTATTTTATGAAACTGGTCCACTGTGGCCAGGTAGGGGAGCTTAATATGCAAGGGGACGGTTATATTGTGTCTACTCGAGACAAGTCACTAGGCAAGGAGTGGGGGTAAGCAACGCCATGCGTTGGAGTCCTGCACAGCTGTACGGGGCATCTTGAGGGTAAACATTATATGTAATTCTGAACTATGATCAGATAAAAGCTTTGCATCGCGTCGCCATCGTAGTTTAGAATTATAATATTCACCCGGTAGATGCCACATGAGCATGCGTCGCCACCCCACTCCTAGCCTAGAGACTTTTCGTGAGTACATTGATTGTGAATCAGCCCGTCGCTGAGCATATTTGCACTTGCTGACTCGTCTTGTTGAAAGGACTAATACGTTAATTACGTAAATACGTTAAATTTTGTTGTTGGAATCGGCCATCCGCGGGGCCACAACAATTAATATATTGATTAAACTAGTAGAAAAGTGGCTGATAAGTGTTCTGAGAACATTGGCTCGCGTAAAGCTTATTTCTAAACCTAATAATAAATTGCGTTACTTACCTGTCTCGCTTTATCTTCCTTCAGTTGTTTTTCCACCATTTCAAGTTCAATTTTTTCCTGCCGCCGTGAAACCATTTCTTCGTAGAAACTACGGTAGCTTGGTTTTTGGTTCTCGTGCAGATATTTTTGAACATGTTGGCATAGCTCAAAGATCATTACTTCTCCTTGCAGTTGTTTTGTCAGGTTCATTAATTCTGTGTTCAGTGTATCAACTTGTTGATGAGACAGGCCTTTGCTATTTTGCAATTCTATATGCGGCGCTCTGCAATTTATAAAAAGAAAAATATGAGATGGATGTATGATATGTATAGTCACGTGAGAGCGAGGAGATTAATCGTAGATAGGGATTACATACTTACAAAAAATCCTTAAGTACAGGTAATATATATGAAATAATTAATTATTAATATAATATAATATTAAAATAATTAATATATAAATAAAGTGTTTTTCGTTAATAACTCGTAAACGAAGCCGCGGATTGCATTTCCGCTAAGGAAAAAGTTACTTCAAATGACCTCAGGAATCACCACTTTCTGACTGTTAACATAATTATGGGACACCCTGTATACATATATTATTTGCAAAAGTTAGGTTCGTCACGAATCAAGGATAGTTGCTGACAGGACGATATTGATTCGTGGAAGTCTGGTTGTCAGAGGTGTAGGGTCGAAACACACTCACATGCCAGGCTCAGGACGTGCTTGCAGCGTACTAGACTAACAGTGTTCACATTAGTCGTACGAGCATCGTACCAGATAGGATCGATGAAACACTGAATGAACCTCGGGACTGAAGTGTCTTAGACTGAGATTCGGCCTTCGCCTTTGCACTTTACTGAACGTAGAAAAGGACAGCAAATGAAGGATAGATAATGTGTAACCTTTTTATTTTTTCTTAATGGGACTTTTGCTAATGCAATTGTGAGTTTTTTCTGACTAAAATAAGACCAAACGTGATATAATTTTTGTAAGATTATATTGATTTTTATCAAAAATAAATATAAATATACTTTTCACATTAATATTAACTGAAATATTTTAGGTAAACAGTGAAACGTCATCCTGGACGAAATTTTTATTTTTGTAGTTTATACTCCCTTCGTATCGAAATGTTTGTCTGATTTATAAATTTGCAATAAAATAACATGCGCCGTTCAAATAGATAAAATAAAAGTTAAATAAATACTTATTATACTCGTATAGCTGTATCATAATAGTAAATTATGCTCACGTCTTGAAATTGGTGATACAGCAAGTGTAAAACATTATACTTTAAAATGGGACAATCATTACGATACAAATATTTTATGCAAATAGAACAATTATTTCGATACGGAAGGAGTAAACAATTAATATTGATCAGTCTTGTAAGTACCAATTCAGTTGACTTTCAATAACTTCATCAGTGATCCAATAATAACTATATACGTCGTCCTGAACAATACAGTTATAGTTTTTTGAAAAATGTGTTAACATTACGAATTCGTTATCACTTATAGACAATTTAGTAGAATGTAAAAATATACTTTGCATTTTAGCAATAAAATCGTGTTTGCAAAGCAATAAATTTGTTACGTAAATTCGTTCGCTAATAAAATTATTGAAAGTAACACGAACTGGTACGCACATTATTATAAAAATAATATTAGTTTTTTATTCTTTTTACCATTTCAAGTAATAAGAGAATTTAAAAAGAAAACGTTATAGTCACTGCCTAGTAGACTAATTCCATTATCATTAAAAAAAAATTCTAGTCAACTAGTTCAAGTTTTAAAAATGATACTACGTTTTAAAGTGTGTCCACTCAATTTTGTCCGGTACTGTATGCTCGATTCTCGGTGTTATCGTTGCAATACGCATCATATGCTGTCCCAACTACAGTAATGTCTCTCGTATTGACGTAATTTCAGTGTGTCATCACTAACGCCGTAATATTGCTACGGTCCTGTAATTTATCGATATCGGAGTTGGTGAACACGTGTGCTGCGGAACGGGCCGCGGCTACTTTGACTCGAATTCCCGGAAGGCAACTCATAATACAATGACATAACTTTTTTTAATTTGATGGACAAAGTACAGGAAACTGTTTCTTCACACCCTCAGCGCGTAGACTCGTTCTCAGACTGTAGTCGAACCGAGCCATGGCTTCCTCCTGCCGTCATCTAACTCAGCCATGGTCTCCTTCTTATTGTCGTCGAACGTAAGCTCGAATAGCATAAGTTCACTAATATTTGTTTTCGTACGACATACATACCTTCTTTAGCGTTACCTTTAATATTTCATATGTTGAGAATCGGGTTTTCTAATGCTTTTTCTCGCAAATAAAATAAGTCACTTGCTACGAATAATGAATAAGCACGATCTAAAGCATGTCGTGTTTGGTATTATTTTAATTGGAAAAATCTGACTGATATATTAAAAAACTTTTCTGTATAAAAAATTATAAATAAATAAGTTAACTCATCGTTTTTATTCTAGTATTACAATGTATTCATAGTAACGTACACCGGCTGTCGCCGATGCTGGCCGCCGGTGCTGACCGTTGCCTTTTCATGTAGTTTCATTCGAACGAGAGTTTCATTCTATTTTCCCCTCTCTCTCTCACGAGGTGTCGGCAATTATAAAGGCGGCCCACGAGGCTCGATGTATCATGCCTTAGAACGACGTAGTATTCTCATACTCGCCTGTTTCGATTCCGACTAAAAGCATCTATGGGAGAAATTACTGTATGTATATCGTAATGTGTACACCACAATTTTTTTCTCTCTTAAATCGCATTTTCTAGGTTAAAAAATTGCTTGCTTCAATATAATAATGTTTAAAATTATTTAATCTATACTTGCAGTAAACCCAAAGTCGGTTTTCATTTTTTTGACAATTCCACAGATTGACGAAAAATCTGAGAAAAATTGAGCGCACTGCTTGTGATAGTACTTTATCAGGGAATTAACATAAAAGAAGGCCAGTATTTTTCTTATCGAGAAATCTTCAATTTTCCGATTTCTTTTTGGTTCTCCATTTTCTATAACCACAAATTGCAACCAAAAGATCTGAAAAAATTCTATAATATGCGTATTGATGTTTAAAATAAGCCATATTTTTAAAAAATTTTAAAAAGCTATCGAAGGTGGGAAATGGGCGAAAAAACGCGCAATCTAATTTACCCTGTAACTATCCTCACTAACAAGTTACAGGATTGAAATTTTGCACAGTTTTACTTGGTCAGTTATCGAACGGTCATTAGAAAACCTTTAAGGGCAAGTTTGATCCTCTTCATCGGCTAGGCCCTTTCGAAAACTGTTTTTCGATTAAATGGCACCCTATATTATTGACTTCCTAGAGTTATTGCTGCCTCGCGGATCCTTTTTACAGTTGCCGGTTGTCAACAACTATAAAAACGGGACTTAAGGCTCAAATAATCGTACATCCTTTTCCCAAATTGTCTATTTTTGTTTCCAAGCTGAGGGTCAATTAGGGATAATTTACTGTATGTACACAGGGTGATCTACTAAAACTGTTACAAAATAATATCTTTTTATCATTAATGATACTCCAAAATGCTGGGGAAACAGATTGTGTAGTTTTTCTTTTCTTAAAGGTCATATTTTTCGTGATCGAAACAAATAAAATGACCTGTAATAACATGACCTCGTAACCTTGAAAAATTAAACTTAAAAAATTAGACTAAAAATAACTATAATAGAAAGATCAACAATGAAAAATTGATTGGAATAGTTGTTCAAAATTATTTTCACTGACACACATTTTTTAATTCAAATTTTGTATTCAAGTCGCAGCCGATTTCGGCGCGACAATTCAAATTGCGACGAGCAATATGATATTCGACCGGCTTAAATGAAAGACATATTTCTATAGGATATTAGATTCGTCTTAATCTTAGATGTCACGATACAATGATATAAATATGTAATCCCACTTAAAAAAACATCGATGATCTTGAAATTTCGAAAAATATGATATTTAAAAAGAAATTATTTCCACCGCAATATGTGTTTCTTCGAACCATACAATCTGTTCCTCTAACATTTTTGAGTATCGTTTATGATAACGGATATTTTGCTTTGTAACAGCCTTAGTGAATCACCTTGTATATAAATTATGAATAGTATGAATATTATGAATGAATAATATTAGTTATAACCGTGTGTGTAATGTATTAAGTTTATACGAATTTGATTTACTCAAAGGTGTACGATATGGACGAAACTTCTTACTGTCTTTTAAAGAAAGCTTTTTCTTGACATGTTTAGTTCATTGTTGCTTTATTTCGGTGTTTCATTCAGAGTTATTCTTCGTTGTATTTTTCAATTTCAGGAAGGTCTTCTCTATGTTGAAGAGAATATTCAGAATTCTTATTATACACTACAAAAAAATAAAATTAAGAGAAAATGTGCAGTAAATTACTTACTCGTCAGGATAGATGTCGCTACATGTTACATGTAAGTCGATTTGCGCGTGAACTTCAGCTGGACCAGACATGCCTCTTTGGGGCGTTAGGGTCACAATAATGTCCAACGGTTGCCATTTTCGCTTATTTTTTCCACGTCGTAGATCACGAAGTTCGTCTCCGAAAATACTCTATGCAACAGAAAACATTATTTCACGATCATTACCTGATTATGTGTAGAATGATTCGTATTTGATATAACTTATGTCATAGCATATCACGTACATTATTACAAATGACTAAATATTTATTAACTGCACTAACAAATGTTTAAAAGTTGACGACCGTAATTTTAAACACTTATTATGATAAATTTTCCTTTAATAATCTTTATATGGTAATTCTTCCACTATTCGCATCTATTTACTATTTTCCAATTTTCTGTACCCACGATCATATGAACGTCACAGTATTATACGTTGTCGAATTGGTTTCGACATTAATTATTATGTTATGACAATATGTGCAATTCACAAATATGCAAAGAATACAGATTAATTTGAAATTTTTAAAAATGTGACACTTTGCGGACAATCTTTTTTATATATCATAATATATAAAATTCCTCTATTGTTATTTGAAAAGTTCTCTTCCTTCTATTGCATTTTTAAAATCTATAAACTAGGATGTGGATAAATTACCAATCTCGTATCATAATAATTGAACAGAAAGCACGAAATATTAAACGGAATAAGGGCATTTAAAAAACAACAAAGTTGAAAGATACTGAAAATCTTTTAAATAATAAATTGAAAATAATAATTAGACTTCTTATATATCAACATTAAAATGTACATTAAAAAAATATATATATATTTTTTTATTATATATATACAGGGTGTCCCTGGTTTTAATGTTCAAACTTTGTTAGTGTATTCTATGGCACAAAGTAAGAAAAGAATGTTACGTAAACATAGGTCATATAGAGCTTTATTAAGAAGTTATAACAAAAATTTAGAATAGGAATAGTGATTGCATTAGAATAGTGAAGCATTCGCTTGAATAGATCAGCACATGCCGTGTGTTCTAATGCAATTATTATTCCTATTCTGAATTTTTGTTATAACTTCTTAATAAAGCTCTATATGACCTACGTTAACATAACATTTTTTTCTTACTTTGTACCATAGAATATACTGACAAAGTATGAACATTAAAATCTGGGACACCCTGTATATACAGGGTGTTCCCAAAATGTCTCGCAATCCGAAAATGGGAAATTTCTGAGGTCATTTGAAGTAACCTTTTCCTTAGCCAAAATGCAAACCGCGGTTTTGTTAACGAGTTATTAACAAAAAACACTGACCAATGAGAGGCGAGATCAACTGGTGCGAGGCGGACAAGCCACTGAGTGGAACTGGGCTTCGTGAGCTCATTGGCAGGGCCTCTGTGTGCCAGCCAAACTCGTCTCTCATTGGTCAGAGTTTTTCGTTAATAACCCATAAACAAAACCGTGGATTGCATTTTCTCTAAGAAAAAAGTTACTTCAAATAACCTCAGGAACTCCCTATTTCCGGATTGCGAGACATTTTTGGGAAACCCTGTATATTGTATATATATCGTTATTAACAATGTTTTACAATTCTTTTTCACAACGTATAAGCTTTTCAATGTGTTTAAAATATAACATTATACACTAAATTCTCCCTAATTGACGCTCAGATTGTGCACAGAAATGAACAATTTGGAAAGAGGAGATATTTTTATTCGAGCCTTGCAGCTCATTTTTATAGTTGTTGACAATTCCTCAACTTTACTAACAATAAACTTCACTCAACACTGTTTTGAAAAATATTGTATTGGTACGACGGTTTTATTAACGAAGTAAAACATCTAAACCGAATATCTTCTCACACAATTTTGTCAGGAACATCCTCATTATTCAGAACGCTTCATCTTTGCGTATCAATAAACATAAACAAGATATCAGCTGGTTACAGTGTTAGTGAGACACCCTATATATTACCTACAACTTATATTTTACTTTATTATACATACGTAAGCTATTAAAACTCATCAAAGTACTTGATACTTGTAAAACGAAACAAAGACAACTAATAATAATAACCGAATTGTAATGTCATGAACTGGATGAACAAAATAACTTCACTTCGCGAATATTTTACTTGTTTTTGACAATATGAAAAGATGTGAAAGGGAAACATTGTTTGGTTTGAAGGGGTAAATGTTATGACAGAAAGTTTTCTCAAGGTCATACTTTTCGCGATGTTAGTTTCATCAAAAACTATCACCTTCAGCTTCCGACATATTAACATATTAATTTTTTTCATCTTAACATGCTGAACACAAAATGCGGTTGTGATCTTTGGCGGAAATGAATAGTTTTTGAGATATTGCCAATCTGTTGGTTATGTACTGAAAGCTTGGGAGGCAACGGTAGTCCTACCATTTTCTGTTCCCACCTTCAAATTAAAAAATGTTTCAATTTGTCATAGATACAACTGCTTTCCATTACAATACAGACTCCGTGACACAATGAGTGAGACACGTCAAAATTTTTCGTGTTTCTTAAACCAATAGCGCGTACGAAGATTTTGTATCCTACACATATGGTGGTTCCAGAAAGTCTCTGTACACTAAATTTCCATTTCTCAATAAATCATTAATATTTAAAGTGCTACAATTTCGTACAAACGAGCCATAAGTACGAACTCTAGGCTCTTTTTAAAGCTTTAAGCTTCCCTTCTTCCTACACATCATTCAGTATCTTGTACAGCGATCTCCCGTAACTGTCCGGAAGATCTCTCTACTGTAACTGTTCATCTGTTTAACAGGGAATTAACTTCCGTTCAATTCATTTCGCAATGGGGACTGCTTTCTTCGCAATGAAAAATTATATTGTCAGGTTTAAAGTAATTTCAAAAAACGCTTTTTACTTGTCCATTATTTATTTCTTGAAGTAGTGAGGCATACACAAAGCAACAATACAATCGGGACACTAAATTCTCGATTCTTTCCTCAAACATTTTCGAATAACATGATTCTCACCTCTTGGTTACGTTTCCTACTGATGAAATAGATGGAACATATGCAGGGTGTCCGAAAAGTTACTCAAAATTTGGAAATGAGGGGTTCCTGAAGCCATTTGAAGAAACTTTTTTCTTAGCGAAAATGCAATCCGCAGCTTTGTTTACGAGTTATTAACGAAAAGCACTGACTAATGAGAGGCGAGATCAACTGGCGCAAGGCGGACGAGCCAATGAGCAGAACTGGACACCGTTCGCTCGCTGGCTCGGCTATTTAGTTACTATAATTTAGTATTACAAAATTTGTTTAATACTTCGTGGCATAAATCCTTTGTTTATGAACGTGTCTCAATATAATTGACATATTATTTGTCATTGTTATAACATATTCTACCGTTATATTCGACTACTGAATTACAAATTTTTGCTACAATTCGGTTATTCATGTAATTTGGTTATTTAAATTTTTCTAATTCATTCCACAAATTAAGGTAGAGATCACAGTTTTGGACATATATTTTATATACACATGTATAGATGCGTGTAATTGTTAACAAAATTCGTATATGTATTTGAATACACGTGACCACCTGTATGTTCTGCTTTCGACATAAAAGTTTTTAAACTTTATCTTACATAAAATAATCACATAAAATAAAATATGGATATATTAATAGCATGTAACATGTATGTTACATTAATACATGTAATAGCATGTAGACGTGTGCCGAAATACGCGTATACACGTATATCGAAATGTACACATATATTGAAATACACGGATTTTGATACACGTGTACACAGGTGTTAAAAATAACACGGATCAAAGCACGTGAACACTAAGTACACGTATACACGTAAAAATGAGGTACACTTGAATAAAGATCATTAGATTAAGGTCTGTGACTGTGGCAGTGGATGAAGAATTTTGGGGCATAATAAAAATTCTTGCACAATACGTGACTTGTGCTTGTGGTCATTGTCCTGGAAAAATGTAAACTTGTTATTAATTCCTATTAGAGAAATGTGATACGTGTCCGAATAGTTTTTAGTCACAATGTTACATTTTTTGTTAATAATGCTTATTGTGCAATATATGTCAATCTTTTTAAATAAATTATGTACGCTTATCACCACTAATAAATGTATTATTGCTATTAATAATTCCTAAACCGACTACTGTATGAACAGTCGAAATATTAAACCGTGAAGTTAGTTAACTGCAGTGATCGAATATTTTCGAGAGTCACTGTAGCTTCAAAGTCAAGCGGAGGCAGTTATTACATTATACGTTAAAGAAGTGGAAAAAGATTTCGTCATTATTTGAATATTGCTCATTTATACGTACATACGTATGTATACTAAAAATGGCTAGTCAAAAATCGAAAGATAAAATCAAATAGTGATTCGGATAATGATATGCGGAGCGTTAGCAGTATCGACAATAATATTGACGACGATAATAGTCGACTTTTAGGAAATACAATTGCCATTCCCAAACTGATCATTGCGATACGTCGAAATAAAGACTGCGTAAAGACTGCGGTGTTGGTCTGTGCATACCTTGTTCAAAGATTCATCACACACGGAGCAATTATTAATATTAAAGATGATAATGCAAATAGGTAAAGCATATATTTTTTTTTAATACAGAAGTATTTTTAGTTATAAAAAAGTCAAACATTTTTTTAAGAATTTTTTGTCATTTTCGACAACTGAATCAACAACGTATTGAATATCGATGTGACACACACTAATGCGAACGAAACAAAAGATGGCGACTTCCTAATTTTTTATCCTTTTTGTTATGATACCATCACCATCGAATCCGCCTCTTCGATCTCCTCTTCTGCGATTTAAGTTTCAGACGCGAAAGAGGATAACGAACGCCAAAGAAAGGGAGGCGGAGAATCGAAGCGTTCAGAAAAGTAGAAATTCTGGTGCGTTTCAGACCTTCAAATAAAAAAATTAAATTTTCTTATTTTTTTACGAAACAAATTTTTGTACCATCGTATTCGTTTCTATAATTCAAATGACATCGAACATGATATAATTAGAATCTTAATTACTCGTGTAAGAAGCGATCAAAATTTCAAATTTTATATTCATTGTAGAGACGCGAATTTCTATCTTCATACATGTGAACTGGAGTAGAAGAAAATAAAATCATACACTGCACACATTTTTTATATAATATATGGATTAAGATAAGAATTATTCGACAAATTTTGGTAGAAAAAATCAGTAACGAAAACGTGTTCATTAATTAAATTGAAGCTAATAATCACGAAATGTTCAAGATAGTGAACTTTATTTCCCATAACACTGTTTGACAAAATCAAATTTTTTTCTGATTTCCTATAGACACTATGAAGTTCTTGTAGAGTTTCAAACCCCGAACAAGAATCCCAGAATTTTCGATAGGTAGAGTTTTCGTGCTAGACAAAGAATTTTTCGTAAAAATACAAAAATTTAAACTTTGACATTAATTTATAGTTATTTAGGACCAAAAACAATTAATAAATTATATGCCACTATGTTCAGAAAACTCTCCTCTATCTTTTAAAACTTTCTAACGTTTTTACTTTTCACGTAGTACTTCAGTTTTGTCGGAAATTCTGGATTTTTACAAAAGCTTGTTTTTTCGAAAACTAAGAGTGATGGAGCAATTCGATTTTCGGATTCTTGTTCGGGGATTGAGACTCTACAAGAATTTTATAACGGCTATAGGAAAATCGTGTCGGACAGTGTAACAGTTACGGATAAATTATCAATAAAAGAAATTGTATTTTATTATATTGTGAATTGGTACAGTGTAAGCCATGGATTTATATCGTGTCTTTTGTTATGTAACTGCAACGTGAACAGATAAATAATTACTTTTGTTAAATATAAAATATATTTCTTTTTTGTGTATTTACTTAAATAAATCAACAGAATCAGAAGCTTCGTAAAATAATAAATAAAATTTTATTTATACGGTGTATTTCTTTTATGTATCTACTTAAATAAATCGACAGAATCAAAATACAATAATACAATAATAAATAAAAATTTTTATTATACGGTATATCGTTATCGATGAATTGAATAATTTTTATTCGAATTTGATATCAACTTAATACAACTAACAGTTGTACTAATTGCAAAGCTAAAGCATTATTGACAGTTATATCACCACTGGGATGAAAACTATTCTTTTCGTCAGCGATAATTTAATATGTATAATATGAGATCGATGTGCAATTTCTCTCATCTGTAACTATTCTGAATGATCGAAATAGAATTTTCCTTATCGATAATTTCTACAAGCAAACTGAACAGAGGTTCCTTCAACGATAACCCTTCCGTCTAGACTGCGAATCTCTACGTAAAATAAAAATTCTCTGTCTCGATTGCAACAAACAAGAGTTACATAGAAGTTAATTTCATTCTTTAATATTTTTCGGAGGTTGAAAATTATCTAACAGCAGCGTTCAATTTTACCCTGTACACATTTACTGTTTTGCGTTCAATCTATTCACTTTTCTATTACGACTGTTCCAAACAAATTTTACTCATCGATAATGATTACGGGTAATTAAACGATTCTCTCAATCATTTGTAACTATCGTGTGCAACTAAAATCACTTGGATAAAAAACAATAATCATTATGTAATGACTTCTCGCATATTGATTATAACAGTTATGATTCCTGCGAATATTATTAATTATAATAAAATTTATAGTTAATATTTACCTATAATTAACTATGTTACATATGTAGAAATCTGCGTTTTCTTTTTACTGCTCGCTCCCTAAAATCGATATTTTCAATGCCTGAAGATGTAGTCGAGTGGATGATGGCATTCGTGGGGCAAAAGCTTCCAATTCTTTAAAAGCAGAATTCAATCTTATCCTTTCTTCAATATTTAATTCGACACCATGGTCTCGAAGCCTTTGGCGGTAATTTTGCTCGTTACATTCGGCCGTCTTTCCTGTAACGTCCGTGTCTCGTTCCACCTCTTTATCTCTGTTTTTGTACACATTTTCATTCCTGTTTATGTTCACTTTTTCTTCCCAATATTCTCCCATGTCTTCATTCCTGTTCGCATTCACTTTTTCTTCCCAGTATTCGTCTATCCGATCGTCTCCGTTCTGTCCCATCTCCTTCCCCCTGGTTTCGTTCACCTCTCCGATCCTGCTTACATCAACTCTTTCTTCCCAGTATTTATCTATCTGATCGACCCTGTTCTGCTCCATCTCTTTATCCCTATTTTCGTACATCTCTTCGATCTTGTTTACGTTCACTTTCTCTTCCCAGTATTCGTCTATCTGTTCGCCCCTGTTCGTGTCCATCTCTTCGTCCTCGTTTTCGTACACCTCCTCGTTCATGTCCACATCCATGTTCTGATCGTCTTCGTTTTGTCTTTCCTCGGCTTGCACCTCCGTAAACTGCCTTCTCTCAGCTTTATGACAATACTGTAAAAATTTCTCAATGTCCTCAACCTGTATATTTTCCTCGGAAATGGTGCTCATCATGTCCTGCATTTCTTGTATTTCCAACTGCTCCACTTGTTCTTCCTTAATCGCCGGTATGAAAATCGAGGTAATTATTATACTCCACGCGGTCCTGATATTATTACAGGTGACGGCGTTCCAAGCTTCGACCAATAACTCTAAACAATCTTTAATAGAATAATTCGAGCAAAACGACTGAACGCTATCTCGATGGTGCAATATAAGCCGCATCAATCGATGCCTGAAACATCTTTTGGTTTTTTCGAAAATTCCTTGATCCATGGGCTGAACTATGGACGCTGTGTTCGGCGGGAAATATCGAATTTCAAAATTATCATTTTCCAGATAATTTGGCGGCATTTTATGCCCCGAACGATGTTCCAGCAATAAAATTGTTTTCCCGGAAATGCCTTTCTCCAATTGAAACTGTCGTACGCTGGGTTTAAAATGATTCACATACCAATCTACGAACAAATCTTGATCCATCCAAGGGTTCTTTTGTGACCTGAAAATCACCGGCAAATTTTCCATAGCGTTCTTCAGTGCCCTTGGATTTTTGTGTTTGTTGATAATTAAAGGCGTTAATTTGTGTGTACCGGCCGCATTGGCGCACAAGCTTACCGTAATCCTATCTTTCCTTTGTTTGTGTACAGTCACTTTTTCATTCCTGCCGTTTGAGGTTTTTGTCGGTAACGCTTTCCATAGCAAGCCAGTCTCGTCCATGTTATAAACTGTCTCCAAGTTCATCTCATTTTCCTCGATGAAAGTACGAAAATAATCGATGAAAGTTTTGGCTGCAGTTTCATCGGTACCGGCTTTCTTGTGACGAACTCTTACCAACCGAATACCATTTCTGTTTTTAAATTTTGAGAGCCACCCGTAACTTACTTTGAAGTCGGAGCAGGATGGCACGGTCTCTTTCAATTCGGATGCCTTTTTCAGAAGCAGGGCATCGGATACACGGTCCCCAAGCGTTTTCTTTTCTACAAACCAACTGTACAAACGTTGGTCTATTTCTGAATATAACGGGCACCTTAGACGCCGGCGGTTTTTCTGCAGACCATCTTTGTCCTCGAACTTTCGAATTTCCGAAGCGTTGTCTTTTATTCGTCGAATTGTCGTGTAGCACACGTGATATTTTGCAGCAACTGTTGACATTGGTAGCGTCTCCAAATCCTTTAGCACGTCCAGTCGCTGTTGTATAGTCAATGTAACGAGTTTGGTCGCCATGTCGATTAAATTATCACTATTATTTGAAGATTATTGAAAATTAACACCATCGTGTACACGAAATTGACATTAATGAATCTGTAACACAAAGTACCACTTAAATAATCCTAATTTAATGTTCGCAGTTGAAAAGCCGCAGAAATAATGTCCACACATCAAAAGTCACAAAAATAATGTTCACAGGTCAAAAGACACAAAAATAATGTGCACTGTTCAAAAGCTACCGATATAATGTCCATAGCTCAAAAAGTTACAAAAATAATGTCCACAGTTCGAAAGTCGCAAAAATAATGTTCATAGTATGGGATCGTTTTCGTGGCGGTACTATGCGAATGTTAATAAGCTACACTTAACGTATACTAGGCTGGAATAATTGAAACAATAATGATGACAATAACAATGCTTAACAACGAATAAAAACAAAAATTATACTAAATGTTGACCCTCGGGAGAATACTGACTACGTCTACGTCGCATAGGCTGGAAGAAACGACTACCGAGATTCTGGGTATCATCAATTTTATTATCTGAGACCTGAAGTCAAGTTCAGCCGCACACGATGTGTACTAAGGTAGACCTCAGTTAGGCTCGATGAAAGAAAAACTTTGAATTTCTTTCGGACAACCCTTACGATTACACAATGGTCTCGAACGCGGTAATTTTTAGCCAAAATTAAATAGTTTCTATAATCGAAATTTACTAAAAAAAAAAAATCCAGTAGATTATTTACGTCGCGGGGCAGTTTGTTAAAATCCATATAAAATTAAACGTCGCAGATAGTCGCAACTAAAATTTGTAGCATCTTTTCTGCAATATTGTAGGCTTTCATATAAAACAAATCTGTCGTTTAACATATTCTATAATTTTTTTTAAATCCCACTTAAAGTTTGAAAATTGTAACAACTACTTACATGCTAATTAAAATACGCTTATTACGTAATTAAATAACTAAAACATAGGTACTTTTAAATGTCAAGATATAGAACAAACTAGCATTTTAATATTCCTAAACGTGTAATTAGATCAAATCTTTTAATCTTCAATTTTTTAATTGAATTTATTTATTTATTATTATTTACTTATTTTAATTTTTTTAATAACGTTATATTTAACTACATAATTTTGCTGAGAAAGTAATCTATGCAGAATTTGTATCGATCGAACAACAAGAGAATCCATGCCAAATATCAAGCTTGTAATTTTATTACATTTGAAATTTATCTCTCTCAGTTATAGTACATCGTAAATACACTTGTTTATACATCGCTGACATTGTCTATAACTATACCGAGTGAAATACGAGGTCAAAGTAAAAAAAAAACAATCTTCAAAATTGACTTTAACACTAGATTTACGGAACTCGTCAAAATGACGGGTCACTAATTTTTTCATTTACGATTATTCATATCGTAAAGATACATTTATGAGCTATTTATTCAATGTATATGTTACTTACGGCAAATGTTACAATAACACTCGTTAAAAGTCAGAATAAGTGTCTTATTGTTACTTTTATAAACTAATATAAAACAGCTGTTTTTTGTGTTCCATAAATATAGCGTTAAAAAGAAAAATGTTGTCTTTTGTTAATATATTTACTTCGTCGAATGGTACAACTTTTGTTTGAGAAATTTTTTTTCACATATTTATAAATAACGAGAGTGTTCAAATATTTTCGTTCGCGTGCTTTATATTTTGTTAAAAAAACAACTAATTTCAAAATCGTAAGCAGATGAGCAAACATCATACAGGGTGTCCCAAAATTATTGTACAAGCGGGAAATGAGGGGTTATTGAGGTCATTTGAAGTAACTTTTTCCTTAGCGAAAATGCAATCCGCGGCTTTGTTTACGAGTTAGACACGAAAAACACTAACCAATGAGAGGCGAAGCGTTCGGGCAAAGCAGCTAGCGGAACTTATGACGCGCCTGAATCATGAACAAGTCAACACTTGTGGCATCTTCGGAGTAAACGCGTTGTCGTTGCACGCGTCGTACAAGAATAATTAAGAAAATCGTATTACGATATTGTACGGGTTTTCCGAGTATGAAAGGCAGAATGATCAAGAGTGAATTGTCGTAAAATACTGAATAAATGGGACGGATATTTGCAGAGTGTTTGCGCAGCTTCGAGTGAGCAGTGCAGTCACGAAAAGTCACTACGCAAGGAGTGGGATAGGTGACGCATGCACTGGGAGTCCTGCACAGCAGCGTGACGCATCTACCGGGTGAACATTATAGTTCTGTAGTTCAGAATTAAAATAGCTTTGCGGTATATGGTAGACATGGGGCGTGACAAACATCGACAAATTAAAACGACTGTAATGATTAAACTACTTATTACTTCGGGTCCAAAAGATTACTAAATATTTTTCAGATATTCTAAAATAAGGATCAACAGCGTTTTTCTTAAAATTATCTCTTAAACGTAGTAAAAAAAATACGGAAAGTTTCAGGCATGCTGACTTGTTCATGTTTCAGGAGCATTACAAAGCATAAGCGTAGCCGTCCTCCTAGTGACTGCGCCCTACAATCGAACTCCAGTTCCGCTTGCTACCCGGCCGCCTCGCGCCAGCTAATATCGCCGCACATTGGTCAGTATTTTCGTTAATAACTCGTAAACAAAGCTGCGAATAGCATTTGCGTTAAGAAAATAGTTACTTCAAATGACCTCAGGAATCGCCTATTTCACGGAATTAAAATAATTTTCGAGTACCCTGTATAGACCAGGGATCCTAACCGAAGCTTATGTTCCTAACCAAGGTAGGTTGTAGAAACTCCCACAGTAACCTGCGGGTAAACAGCCCCCCAATTGTCCAGAGTTAACTCGTTAAAAGCGGGTAACATGACCTAATCCGTAACCCGGTTACTACAGGAACGTTACAAGAGCAGGTTATTAGATAGGTAAATTATAGTAGCATATAACCGGGTTCGGTTGTTCTTGAAATCGGTTGCAGTATAAAATTAAACTACGAAAAAAATTGTTGGATCTACTAACTTTTTTTCACTTTGATTAAATAAATGTTGTCATCGAATTGCATTTGAATATTTTACAAATGTGCCGTCCATCGGCGTACTGAAACGTGTTATATATATATTCTAGATTGTAACTGTTTAGAGGGAGATTTTCTTTTCTTTTGTCGGCAGTCTTGCTTATGTTCTTTGTATCACTAGTTGATTACGCATTTTTTGCAATTTACAAAAAATAGTGAGATCAATGCCAAGAAGGCTTGCACAAGTTATAAAACGGAAGGAATATCCCGCTAAATATTAATTTCATTAAGATAATATTTAAAACAGTAATTACTATGAAAACTGTAAAGATTTGTGATGTTTCGTTGTTTTTGCATAGATCAAAACTTTTCATTTTTCTTTACGATTCTGTTACATTAAGCTGTAAATAATGTATATCCATTAAAACAAATTTGAAAAAGTCCTTCGTTGTCTGATTATTTCATTAATGTTTACCGCATTATTGACTGAGCGAATAATTTTGTGACCCACTGTATGTCGTTCAAAAGAAAATATCAGTGGAATATACTCTATTCGAGCTTCGATTCGGCCGCCATTCCGGAGAGCTTGCGACGATTCAATTACAATTCCATGCCATGATGGAGATTCGGTCGAATGAGCCAACGCGTTTGACGGGGAATGTGAAGGTACTGTTTTACTGTACTTTTTCCATCAACTCTGAAAATTCAAGAGGTTTTAGAGTAAAGATGGTCGGATGTCGAGGAAGAAAGACACAGTTTAGATACGAGGTCTCGAAACTGGATGGATAGGTTGCAGATGTGGCAACGAAGGACAAGGGCTGGAACCGAAGTCACATTTTCCTGCGTAGACAAGAGTCGACTCGACACTTCTTGTCCAATGAATTTTATGCCAATTATACATTGAAAAACTGTATCGAAATTTTATCGAATTCCTGGTTGGAAATTACAGAAAGTAATATTAAAAATGCAGAGAATAAACTTATTAATTCTGTTGGTTCCTCCATTCGGGCAAACTTAACAGATCTGGAATATAATTAGCCAGACATGATAAGTGCTATCACAGGAGAACAATGCATCCCGGCACATATTACACAATTTTTATTAGATTGTGAGGAGGAAGAAGAACATCAAGAAAAACCGCAAGAAATGATTTTTAACAGAAACGAAATTGTAAACAACGAATTATATGTTCTCATCGAAAGAATAACATTTCAAACTGCAGCTGTACCACCTTACATAAAATACCTCGTGGAGGCATTAAAATCATATTTCTTAAGCAAGGAGAATCAGATAAGTAAGTTGTACATATGTATGGCAATTTGAATATAAATTATTTACAAATAAATTTTTTCAACATCATTTGTTATTACCACGATACTAGGCAATTCCAAGGATGATACGCAACAAAACACTTTAATGTTATAGTAATAATAATAATAGTAATAATAATGATATGATTTTATGAGCGTTCAAGACAATAATCATAACTTCTATACTAACTAATTTTCGACCTGACGTTAATAATTTTTGTACATAATATACTCTTACGTTTAAAAAACTGCAATGATTTTGCTTTTTTGTTGACTAAAAAAATCTTTTATCAACATTTCGTATTGTAATTTTTTAGAAACTGTGTACTGACTAATTTTTATTCGAAACATTTTTTATTAAGAATTACTAGCGTTTCTGTAGGTTAAGTACACAATGTAGACACGATACATAAAAATCCGTTATGTAATATAAATACATTATATACAAATATGTAATACATATATTGACATAATAAACAGATAACACATATACTAACATGATACTACATACATAACTGACATATATTTGAACATAATACATAAACAAATAACAAATATTCTTCAATGTAACAGGTTAATAAATAATAAAAAAAATGATGTATGAAAATACTTGCAAAAATCATACATCAATAGCATATTGTTCATAAGATATTGTTATTATCCGCATATAGAAGGCTGCAAAACTTTTCTAAACTTTGTAAACTTCTTCTGTGCAATCGTTTAAATGAAATGTGTTGTAAATTAAACAAAACACATCCATCTTTTTGTCATTGGGTGACGAACGAACTAATTCCTCAAGAATGTCCCGATTCATTCTCGGGCGCGCTTCTAAAAACCACGTTTACAATTACAAATGCAGGCCACTGCATAGTTTTTCGTTGGAATCCCAAGACACGTTTTAACATATATAATAATTCCTCAATGGGTGTGTAACTTCGAGACAATAAAACCGAATCTACGATAAGTAATTAAACTATTTCAAAATCAAAATAACAAATATTTAATACTTTCAATTGAATAATCCATTCATATTCATATTTATTGCTGTGTACTTTGAATAACTCAATGTTAGAAACGCGATATGAGGAAGCAAAGGCAAGTGGATCGTTGTCCATACTAACATGTTTGCTGGGTGTTGAGAGTTACTTTTTTGTTTCCTTTTTTTAAATTGTTTACGTATAAATAAAGACTTTAGATTACAATTATATTATAAAAAAATATTGATTTTTTTATTTTATTTCCATTGCTCGCATCACTGTCCGCCGCGCCGGTACTGTGAGGATTACATAATACAGATCAAAATTCTTGTTGGTCAGTATATTCAACCACGTGAGAAAATGAATGCAAATATGAAGGTTGTATGAGAAAAAGTATCAAAGGGAGTACAAATTTCTTTCACTGCACTGCATGTAACTGCGACTTGAAATGTTCTGGTGGCAGTAAAAAAGATTTAAATAAGCATGTAGAGAATAATAAACATAATATTATGAATACCACAGGTCAGTTTCTGAAGAATCTATTCTACCACCTTTCAGTGTAAATATGTACAGAATCCATTATGTTCACTTTTTTCTTTTTTTTTCTTCCTTTCTTTACTTTTAGTTATAATATCATTTTGTTAAATAAAGTGAGCACAGTATCATAATGTGTGTAAACATATGTATGTGTATGTACTTTTCTTTCTATCACAAATAATTTTGTGATACAAATTATTGTTTTCTAATTATAATATATTATTTTTTATTTCTTGCATATCAGTCATTACGAAGAGAAAGGAAAAGTCAGTCAAAGAGAAAGGAAAAGATTTGAAAAAGAATGCAATATCTCTCTGCAGAACTAAAAATGTCCAGTTTCATTATGAAACGTGATCTTCCTAGTTGCATAGCACGCCTGTTGTATTGAATACAAGATTGTTAAAATTCGGAAATTACAAATGCGTTAAAATTAACTAATAACTAATGTTATAGGACGTGCACAAGAAAACGGGTTAATTAACTTATTACAAAACGATACATTTTCATTGATAATAAATGAAAGTACGGATAAATTAAAAACAAAATATGTAGCTTGCATTGTCAGAACATCCGTTGATTTCTACGTGAAGGACAATTTTCTATGTCTGTTTCCAATCATTGATGGATGTGCAATATTTTTATATAAGGCAATGATAGAATATTTTAAACTAAAAAATATTGCTTGTACAGAGAATATCATAACTTTTGCTTCGGATGGAACAAATGTAATGTTTGGAGAAAAATACTTATTGTGCTCACTAGTTTCTCAAGATATTCCTTATTTGTTTAAATTAAAATGCATCTATCATTCTTTTAACTTGCGTGCATCATATGCATGCAGAAAGTTGCGTAGAGATGTTGAGGATTTTGCTCTTGATATTTATAACTACATATATTCAAAATAGTCTGAAAAGAATTGGAGACTATAAAATGTTCCAGAGTTTTACAAATGTAGATCCACATAATTTGTTGTATCCTGCACAAACAAAGACTTTCAGAACAATTACCTGCACTAAAACTTTATTTTCAAAGTTTTTAATTTTGTATTACATTATTTCACTAACTTAAATAAGGAAATACAATCAGAGTGTTTCGAATTAATTTCAGAAGAAATTAACCGAATAAACAAAATAGCCGATCAGGATTCTATATTAGAAATTAAAATGATTAATACTGATGTTGAAAACGAATCATTTCATTTACCGTTAGAGGAGACATATCTGAGAGGCAATATTACAAGAGAGAATTATAAAATCCAAAAATAATATCTTATTCCAGAATTGTCTGCAGCAATTTTATCAGAAATGTTTTACTTTCACTTAGAAAGAGCAAAACAAATAAAGAAAAGGTTTTCTTGTAAAGGAAAGGGGCAACTTAAAGCTTTAACTTTAAAAGGGACAACTTAAAGCTTTTTTAAACCCACAAACATTAATTGACCCTAATATTAAAATTATATATTTATTTACATTTCTCCAGTTTGCTATAACATAATATAGTTTTATAGATTGAAATATTTGTACATTCAAAATTATGTTCAACAAAGAGCCTAGCCGATCAAGATCGATTGTACGTATTTTGATTTAAATATTTCTACAACATGAAAATATGTATTTTAAAATCATTTGAATAAATCATATAATAAGAAATTAAAAAATTAAAGAATGATTTATGAAAAAAAAACTTTCATCTCCTTCAGGATTCAAACCCACTATAGCACGGTCCGAAGTCGGACGCCTTACTAACTGATGTACAAAACTGGCCACATTTTTTTCAACATTTTAAGAAGTCACTGAAAGGAGAAAATAGGCGGAAAAGCGCGCAATCTAATTACCCGGATTAGCTGGTGTTTGTTCCCTCTCATTTAAAGTCCAAGCCTGGATCCATTAGTAAGAAACGTAAGGAGAAGATTTACACGACTTCTAATAAATTATAATCAATAAAAAATTATATACTTCAGAAATAACGTGTTTATTATTTCATCTAATTATTTTCCCGGATAATGTACTCACTATTTTATTAGAGTATAAGAATTTCAATCAGTAATAAATATTTTTATCAGTAAAATATAACAAATAACGTTTTACTATTCTGTATACCTTATTTAAAAAATCTTTCCCATATTAATATAATAAAACAATTAGAATCTCAACTTTCTAAAAATTGTCTACATGTTCAGCAGTAGCAGATGCTGCCTCCAGGTATACAAGATGAGTCACAAATTAATCCACACGATTTTTCAGCCCCTTTCGATGATCTAGCAAAAAAATGTTTCCTATTAATTAGTATTTAACCGACGAGAAACTGCAATTGTTTAAATTTAAAAACAACTTGAATTTCGATTTAAAAGAACAAGGTTGCCGTTATATTTTTAAATGAAAACAGGACGTTGAATTCGTCTCAACATCGCCTACAATGCTATGAAGTTAAAATTACCTATTAAAGATATAACGGTTATCATGTTTTGTTATCGAAAATCAATTTGTTTTTAAATTTAAACAATTGCAATTTCTTGTCGGTTAAATACTAATTAGCTTTGTTAGAAAACATTTTTTTTCAGACCATCAGAAGGGGCTGAAAAATCGTGGGGACTAATTTGTAACTCACCCTGTATATACATATGTGCTCTAAGGATATAATAGTCATTGAAAAACCTCTAAGGGCAATTTTGACTTGTATGATCCTATCCTTGCACAGTTTATCTTAACATATTAGAATTGTAAAAGTGAAATGTGAAGGTCAATACAAAGTAAAATACATGGAATATTGATTTACAAAAAATAATGTTTTAATTTTTTGGACACTTCTATGTAAAATATGTACAAATATATACAAATTATACAAATACAATCAACTCTCCTATAACATTCTTTTACAATACGGTATTCTAATAATATGATTTTTTTCTGGCACAGCTCATATTGGTAGAAGAAATGTTCTCATCGCGCATCACAATTTTTATTAACATAAGCAAGATGTTCAGCTTGAAAAAAAGAGAGAACCACTCACGGCACTCACCACTACGACACACGGCACCAAAACGAACGGAACGAACGGAACCCTCACGCTTTTAGATTTCTTTTAACACGGTTTCGATTAACCAGAACGAATTAACCGTGTTAGAAGGGTTGACTATATGTATATGGAAGTATATACAAATTATACAAATATATAGAAATATACACAAATTATAAAAATATTTACACATATGCATATGTAATGAACTTCTGCCGAAAATTATTCGTCATCAATTAAGGAGTCACTTTCATCTGACTCTGGCGACACGACTGAAGAAAAATCTTCAGGTATGACAACTTTGTTATACATATCATTGTTGAATAATTTTAACATCTCATCGGAGATTTCATATGTTTCACAAGTCTTGTTCTTGTTTTTCATATCTAACTTAATCCTTATTAAAGATGCAACGGTTTCCGACTGGAGCTTATTCCTATGTTTAGTTTTCATGTTTGTAAGCATAGAAAAAGTTCTTTCAACATCTGCATTTAAGTATGTCAATGCGAGACATATTTCTGCCAATCGAGCAATATTGCCAAACATACATTTCATGCCGCTGGGATCTTTGATATCTTTAATTTTGGACCAAAACTCTTTTTCGTTCATAAGCGTTAGTAACTGTATCTCATCATTACTAAAATGGGTGGGTAATAAACACCATTCGGTTAAAACTTCATTCCTATTAAACTTGCTTGGAAATTTATAACTTCACAAATTGAATCTGGCTTGTGCTGAATTGTTAACGCAATTTCTGGTTTCAAAAAATTGAGTGAATGTAAGAAAGTTTCATTAAATGGAATACATCTGACTAGTTCTTTAAACGTAATTTTATAAAATCTTTGTGCCGTTTCATAAAATTCTTTAATTTTATTGGCATCTTCCATTGTATTCCTATTTCTTATTTCATTCATTGTACATATGGCATCTTCACCAATATAAGTTTCTTCTATTGTAAGCAAATTATCTTGATCATCAATATTTAATTCATATATGTTTTCCATTCTAACATAATCACGTTTAATAAAAAATCCAGCCAAATGTCTTACTAATGTCAAACATACAGACAGCATATTGTGAATGGCAAAATCGTTTTTTTGAAACGTTGCAATAAAATTTGTAATTAATCCCAGAGGAAGTATGAGAAATTCTAGATATGCTTTCATATATGGGCAATTGAAATTTTTGTTTAGCCGAGCTGCTATTGCAGATTCATGACTTTCTGTTGCATCCTTAAATACAGCACATAGAGCAGCCCACTGCATTAAAATTCGTTCAATACAACCATGTAAACTTAGCCATCTTGTTGGAGATGGTTTCAAAATTTTTTGTTGCTGTATTTTCATTTCTTTTTGTTTGGTTTCTAAAGCTATCTGCTTCTTTGAGCTGTGTGCAAAATATGTGTATACTGCATGTAAAAAATTATCAAATTCTTTAAATAATACTTCGTATGCATGTCTTGCAATTAAATGAAAAGAATGACGTATACACGGAAATATGCTAATTTCTACATTAACTTCTAATAAGCGAGATGCCACAGAATTATGTTTGTCCATCATAACATTTGTATTGTTAGCACAAAAGCCTATTAAATTATTAATGGGCAGATTATATTTTTTCAGTGTATACATCAAACATAGGAATAAGCTCTCTGCATTTGCAGCCTTTACTCTAACTAAGTCTAATAAAAACATCTTGATATCACCTTCGTGTACGTATCTTGCCAAAATACATACATGCTTCATGTTTGCAACATCTATACTCTCATCCATTAATAACAAGAAAAATTTACTCCTGAATATACTTATGGTTTCCAAAACAATATATTTGTTAATTACATTCCTTACTATTGCAGAAATTACTTGCCTCTTAACACTAAACGTACCGGCATTGTTTTATACCTAATCTTACCATAGGGGGTCATTTGACCCCTTATGGCATAAACGTTGATTTTTCGTAAAAAATTCTTTATTTATTAAAGGAAACAGTTTGCAACATCATTTTGTATAAAATTAAACACACATTTTTATTGTTATTGTTACGCACGGCACAAAATTAAAGCGCCGGAAGTCGTGAGGAGACGACACGCGATTTATTGATTCGGACTCCACGTGCATATAATACTCCAATGAATGCATATAATTTTTGTATAGGCAGATCCCATGCAGTCTCCAAAACTCGTAAAGCTTCTGCTTCTGTATATTTCTTTATGTTTTCAATAATTGTGTGATCTATTATCACCGAAAATGCAGATGAGACTTTACCAGACATAATATTTCTTTTGGCATATGCCGTTGGTCCTGATACTTCTCTGAAAGTAAGCGATGGTCTTCCGATTGCCGGTCCTTCTCGGATTCGCTGCCAAACAGTTCCATCAATAGCAGTGACAGTGTCTTCAAAATTCTGTTCACTATCACTTTCAGAATCCGATAAAAATCTTCGGCGCCTCTGTCCTCTATGGAGATTCATAAAATATCCAGTTTCATCGGCAGTCACATCATCATCCTGTGTTTCCTCATTGTCTGCAGAATCACTTCGACTTTCAGTTTGATCATCTTCTGGTATTGAAACTTCTTCACCCGAATTCACTTCACTTATTTGTCGAATTCTTTCCAACTCTCTCACTGACCGTGCGGACATATTGGGGGTTGCAGTGAAACGTAAGTCCAATTGAATGTAACAGAAATTGTCAAGATATAACTAAAAGTGATGTTTACTCTGCGACTCTCAATATACGACTGCACTTCTATTTCGTTTGGCTACAGAAAACTCATTGGAGGGAGTTTTGTGAATCCCTGATAAGAGTATGTTCTGTTTACTGTTTACTTACTTACGACACGCATGTCAGGATCCGATAAATGAAAGTCATTTGAGAAGGGTATCTGAATTTAAAACTAAGGTTTCAGTTAGAAAATTGCTGAAAAATACTAAACTTCGTATGGGGTCAAATGACCCCTCATGGTACGTAAGGTAGGTAAAAAATTTTTCGTTAGAAAAAATTAGCTACGAAAAAAACGAAAAGCGAGAAATTGAACAATCCGATGACATAAGAATTTACAAAAAGTCAAATGAACGAAAAGAATAACAATGAATGTACAATTTAAAAGCAAATTTTGGAAGGGGTCATTTGACCCCGCTTGGTACGTTTAGTGTTAAATTGCATATGTTTAATGATTTCACAACTCGGTAGTGCAGCTTTTAACATTTCAACAAAATGTTGGAACGAGTAAAAACTCCTGTCATGCTCTACAATGTCTAATACATATCTAATTTCCACCTTCTTCACTTGAATCTCCATAGTAGGTAATATGGCTACTCCTCCAAAGCGTTGCATATTTAACACATCAAGCACACCTTTATGTGCCACAAACATCTTGTCGCATGCATTACACTTTGCATGCGAGGCATCCTCTCCTTTCTCCAGCCACAATGAATACATTGGTTCCAGAAGCCACTTCTCTTGAAACTTGTACTCTGATTCATACATCTTTTTCTTGAAAACAGGAAGAAAAACAGTATGGAATCTGGGACTGCTGCCTATTAATACATAATGTATATATAATTTATTCTAATTTAATTTCTACTTCAACAGATCAATTTAATATACATATTTGAAATGATATAATTTAATAAAAAATCTACTTCTACTTCCTAAAAAAACAACTTTTTAAATTATATTTATGCAAAACTATTAAACATTTGTCTTACCTGCTTCTCCACTCATTCTGCAGGTTTTTACAACAAAAGCTTAATAAGTCGAAAAGTTCAATTTGTTCGAAATAATTCACCACACTTGGCTTGGCGTCACTTTCTTCTGGTCACGTCATATTCATCGTCGCTTCGCTAGTGTCGGTACCCCTCCCGTTTGTTACGTTGCTAAACAAACCCCTTCCCAAGTCAACTCGCAACACTCTCCTATCACCATAGCCATTAGTAACGTGGTTTTTTATAAACACAATATAGGAAGTAGTGAATTAACGTTCCTACGCATTGTAGTCCCTCGCACCAGTAAAAGTTTTTCATTAATATCTTGGAAACTGCTAAATTCTCGAAGCTATAATTGTATATTGCGGATTAAATTTTATCTTAATCGGCCGCAGGCCTCTTTCAGAGGTTTATCCCAAATAAAATCATAGAAAATTGTTGCGGCGTCCTCGCCGGTACGATGTACCAAAATTGGAAATAATTCAAAAATGTCAATGATCTAAAAAAGCGATTTGGATAGATGGATACAAAAGCGCGAAAAAAGAACATTAAAAAATTATATATATATCATTGTCGAGAAAAATGATTGCGGTAATTAAATGTAAAGGAGGTGCTACGAAGTATTAACACGTTGAATGCCACGCCGGTTTTACAGAAATTATCCGTGGCGCCACGATGAATTTTCTTTTATGTGATACATATAATGTTGAAATATTATTTGCAATAGATAAGTTACAGTGTATAACCATGTTTGACATGTTAATTGCGACAGGTTTGAATTGTTTGAATTGACGATGGTAATAATACCAAATTTTAGATGTTGACATTTGTTTGAAATTATATATATTTCTATCAATTTGGGCGCGCCAGTCACCGGTGACCCCCATGGCGTCACCGCCAAGTTAAGTGCCGGTCACCGGTGACCCCCGTGGCATTCAACGTGTTAAATATTAACCACGATCGTACAATTTGTTTCCATCATCTACTTTTTAACGACTCTGCGACCATTCTGTTCATTTGATTATATACAATATTTACATTTAATGCAAGAATTGCAATTTACATTATCAGAATATTTTCCTAAAGATCACTTGCAGAAATGTACTTAAAGAAAGATTTAATTTACTTCATTCAATAAAGAGAAGTTGAATAATTCTTATTTAAAGTGGGCTATTGCTCGCGAGTGTATGTATATCATGATTTTGCAGCAATCTCGAAAATAATATACTGATCAAACGGTGCAATGAAAATTTTGAAACGGTGGTATGTTTATTGATTCCGATTATTAATCACGGTCCAATGAGATTGCAGTCCCCGTTAATTTGCGATTTGTTTAGTGATTAACAGACGTTTGAAAAACATCTGTGTCGCCTATGTAAGTTACTCTTCTGAAACCAAAAGATAGGCCTATAGCCAAAAACGAATTGATGCGAGAGGCGAGGGTAATCGACCGGCCGCTTCATCTAATCCCTTCCAGTTTTCGGTTTCTGAATTATTATTGGCTGAGTTATGCGGTGGACAGGAGACAGGAGACGTGATTAGGTGAAGCGGACAAACGCCTCTCCTTACCCCTCGGTCGATTTGTTTGACGATAACAGGCTTCTGGAGCACTTCGCGAGATGAGTGAGAGTGAAAGAGCGAGATTGGGAAATAGTAAGAGCGAGTAGGGAATAGGATCGTTCACACTCTCCTACTTCCAACTCTCGCTCTCACACTCTCACTCCAGTAGAGACCTATCTTTTTGTTTTTGAATTGTAGTACTTCTTATTATTAGATTTCCTTAAACTCTATATTTATCATTTTTTTTTTTAAGAGCGGTTTCTTCTGCGAAAACAGAAGTTTTTTCTTTATAAAGTCACCATTTTTTTTAATTATTGAAAAATCACATGCTACTATGAAAAGGATATTGTATTTTTGTATAAATTATTGTTACTCTTCATGGTTCAATCATGTTTGGTACTTATGCCACCATGCAAGATTTCAAATGAGCAAAAATTTTTCAATAATAACGTATAAATTTAAATTTTGTGATCTTGAGGCAATAAAACAGATATGAAAATAAAACCAAAGTATTGCTTAATGTTTTCTATAAAAAACTATAAAAATCTTTCTTCTTACAGTATCTTTATATGCCGAACAAAATGTTGTTACTCAATTTTATTAGGCTTGCATGGCTGCATACTCTCTTAATCAAAAAATATAAGCATTATTCTAAAAATATAAGACCTAATATTAAAGTGGCCAATAAGTCTGCGCGGTTTTTTAAGTAAATAACACAAAACTGTTTGATATTAAACAATAACTTTATTCAACAATAATTTCATATAACTTCATATTTCTGTGTTTAAAACAATCCTAGCCTTTTGCGGCAAAAGACTGATCTACAGTACCATCTTATATCGGCATTGAAATCAAACCTTTTCCTCTTGAAGAGAGCGAAACAAGTGAAATCTGATAGTACAAGGTTTGGTAGTTTCCAATGATATGTTATACATACAAACACTAAACGCGCGCGTCATGGTGAAGAAATATAACTTCTTCGCGATTCACTAATTTTTTGATCGTTTTTTATGAGTAGCACTACTTAACTCATTTAGTTGTTAGTACACACTTGAATTAATCGTTTCGATAACATAACCTCCCTTTGATGAAGCCCTGCTTTCGATTTTACTCACGTTTACTTACATATTCAAACAGCTTTAAACAAATTTTCACGCTTAATTTGCTGAATATGTTTAGAATTTCTTCAAGTTTTCGTGTCGTGCAGTGACGATTTGCATCGACTAACGCCTTTATTTTGTCGCTATCGATCTCTACTGGTCTTGCAGAGCATGGTGTATCTTTAATGTTGAAATCATTAAAACGAAATTTGGCAAACCACTTTTGGTACACGAGTTCTGATCAAACATCTTCACCGTACACATCACAAATCTTTTTAAGCTCTCGTGTCGCTATTTTTTCTTTTTTAAAATAAAACAATAAAATATATCGAAAATGCTAGTTTCGATTTTTAAATTCGCACATAATAAAAAACACTTGCACACAACTTGCACACAATTTTTTGAAAAAGTAAATTTCAAATGTACTCTGTCAAATGGACGAACGATCTTCAGGATTGAACTGAAGTTACTTACATTTCACAACGCTTTTACAGCCACCTGTCGGCAAAACCCGCACGGACTTGTACTGGCCAACCTAATACAGTAATAGGTCCTATTCCTGCACATCTCCAGGCCACAGCTTGATCCGTTAACGAGGTTTAATATAAAGATTTTCTTTGCTCTGATTGGCTGATAATTCACTGCTGAGACAGAATCCACTTCGAATTGGATGCGCAGTAAAATAATAGGGATGTACTTAGGTAGTAAGAAAAGCGTGTAAGAGTAGGTCTCATTACTGCATATACTTTATATGTATGTATAATTGCTGCTCCTACATATAAGAGCTTACTAGCAATTTAAGATTTCCTAAATATAACTGTATAATTTTCTGAATTGATGATTGTGTACTATTATTATTATCATTTATTATTCGGAATATGATTATAAATTTTGCATTTTTCAAACTACATGTAATTGAACTTTTCTTTTAAACTATAATTAGATTTTTAACACATTGTACCACTTTATACACTCTATCCATATTTTCTTGAGAAACTATTTTTGACAAATTATAAGATCTATGATGTTTTTTGTTTATATTATTATATCCATAACTAATATCGAGTACAAAGACAAGTTGATAGATGCCATAGTGTATTGAAAATAATTGTGCAAGTTTTACAATATTTATGATTCTAACTTTTAATTCAAAGAATTTTAATATCAGAATTTCTATATATAAAGAGTAAAATCTGAAATGAGTAGTTTTAATATTAACACCGTATAACTATTTATTCATATAAGAATTTACAAGATTAATTAAAAATATTATAAAAACCACTGATTGATTCAAATTTGTAAGACAATTATTTACATGGTAGTAATTCTGAGTAATCTTATCCATACAGTTGCAAAAATTTTGATAACTTTGTTTCTTTGCTTTATGTACAGCTGGTTAAATAATTTAAAAGGTGAAAGTTCCAAAAACCAGTTTTGCAAATAGCTTCATTTTACAGGAAAACAATGTTTGCCAGAAGGATTTTCTGTGATTCGAGTTTAAGGCCCAACATTTCGCAAAGAATGTTTTTACTCTTTTAGTATCACTTCCTGTAATTTTTAAAAGTTCTATGCAAATCAGATATCTGAAGTGAATATTTGGGTTAAGCATGCAAATTAGAACAACTACAGTAAGAGCTCAGAAATTTGAAGAAAGGTTGAGGAAGGGGAGAAGGAGAATATTAACAAAAGAATGTTTGAAGGGGCAGATAAACATGAGGTGGAAATTGAAAAGCACAAAAATGAGGAAAGAAAGTGGAGAAGTAATAGAAAAACTAAAGAAAGGAACAGAGAAGTGCAACAACAACTATAATATAATAGGATAATAAACTCAAGATTCAATCAAATGTATAAGCTTTTAACAAAATACAGTTACCAGAATACCTGAGGAGAGAAGGAAAGGCCATAAATCAACGATTACTAGTGCAAGCAAGAGGGAGAACAATAGAAAGGTAAAATAAATATTGGAAGAAAGAGGAAGATCAGAAATGTGAACTATGCATTTATTTGTTTAGAAACTTAAAACATATGATAACAGAGCATAGGAACTAGAAAGGGGTATTAATATAGAGGAAATATTGAGTGAGAAGGGATCAAAGAAAGTGATAGAAATCCTGAGAAAACTGGAGAGAAAAAAGAGAATAAGGAGATAGATAAGCAAAGAAATTAATAGATATGAAAGCAATATGTATGAGTGAATGTTAACAGAGTTCCTTTTTATGGCCAGAAGATTGAAAATAAATTATTTCTATCTATATAAATATTACATAATTAAATATAACAAAATAAAAAAATATTATATAATTATTAATTTATTTGTATTTATTATATTAACTAAAGGAGAAAATATTATTTTGCATTAACATAATATTTTAATTTATATAACAAATTATAGAAAAACAGGATACAAAAATATAAGGTAAAATTATTGCTATCGCTAATGCTAAGCCTTAACTTACACCCTATCGAATACATCTGGCATATTTTAAGAAGTGAGATCTATAATCAGAAAATCCAGTTGAAAATATTTCTTAGCCAAAACCTAAAGTTTTACTTGCTCAAATGGAACTTTTACATACGATATTGGTTATTCAATTGACATTATTAAATGTCACAAAGAATAAAAGAGAAAATGCTAATCATTAAATAAATAGATGAGGAAAAGAATCATTTCATATTTCTTTTCAGTGAAATGGGGTTGCAACAGAACAATTTGACTTTTCTTTTGAAGTATTTTGGTTGATGACTATACATTGACATTTATAAACTTTTCTTTTGCAATATAAATGAATGTATATAAACCATATTTTAAATGAGAGATAAAACATTTAAATAAAATACTTTTTAAACTTATTAAAGTATATAGAAAATTTGATATATGTATAAATCATATAGTATATTTATTTGTTATATATAAAATAAATAGGAAACATAACATTTTACAGTTTGAACTTATACGCGTAGACGAAAATTTAAACGTAATTCTAGACTTACCTTCAAAACTTCGATTTCGTTTTCCTGTCGATCTTTAGAAGATTCGCAGAACATATTTCCCACAAATTTTTTCACATGATGTTCAATTAAAATGATAACGAATTCTTTATGAAATTTTCTAAACTATGGAAACAAAACTAATACCCGTAAGTACAACATTATTTTCATTAGTTTTTATATATAAGTAACACATCAAACAAAACTTTTAACAAGCAACGGTTTCAAAACAGTTCACAAAACTAAATACATTTGCCACTTCCTTTCAACGAACGCTACGAACATCCTACGCATTGCTAGGCTAGAATACTGTGCCATGCACACAAAACATTATTTACACACATCATGCATAGCTATTGTAACATAGCTATTGTATTTGCGGGAATTTCAAATTTCAAACAGTACTGTTGATATTAACACATTACTATGTTGTATTATACGTTAAGAGCATCTACAATGTTGAATGTTTAATATTATGATATGTTTTTAAATTATATAACTAATCGTAAATCTATTGCCAGCAACCATGATTAAACTATTATAATAAGATAATTTATATAACTTTGAAACATTTAAAAACTTTTAAGGAAGTTAAAGAAATTTAGAAACAGTAATTTTTTTATGATGAAATATAAAAAAATATATATCCAATAATTAAATTGAATACTTTAGAAAAATATTCTTAAAAAATATAATTATATTTCCTCTTTGATATTATTGTCAGATTTAGTACAATATTATATAATTTATATGTATATTGTTTATATAATAATATCTCTTGAATTCAATGTATTCCATTATTAAATTCAAATTAAAAAAATTAGCAATTACATGTAAACAAATCAAATTAAAAACTACAATGGTGATTAAATACATATACATTATCATCCAAGTTTGCTTCAACCAAATACATGTAAAACGCTTGGTAGTGTACTTTGTGAGCAAATTTATGTCAATTTGGTACAATAACATCGCTTTTGGTTCGCATGGTGGAAATGGATGGCTTCGTATTTGGGAACAGCGCTTTGCGTTGCCAAATCAATGACAAACTTGGCGCACTCTTATAGCGAAACGTTTCGTTTGAAGAGGGCAGGTCGGTAGCAATTCATATGCCACATGTGGCTGTACGATTTGGCCTGGATTTGGCCCATATTTGGCATGGACAAGGGGTTAATGTCAAATCCGGTGTGCGGATGGCTCGCTATTTGACGTAACATCATATGATTAGATTCATGTCAAATTCAAGACAAATAGCTTAAGTACATATCTTTTAAATACATAAACTTCAATTACATGTAATTAAAAGAGCTTACTAACAAATTTGTGTCAACAAGAAAACAATTTTATAAAGTACATAGTATATGTATACATATTTTGAGTGTGTATTTACAAAATAAGAATGAAGTAACGCAATCAATTATTTTCAAATAATTTGTTTAAAAAAATGCATCAAATGAAACTTACCCTGTTTCGAGAGGAGCTGTACTTTTTTGAATGCAAACGGATTTTTATTTAAATTCAATTGTCCTATAACATTTTGGTCTTTGAAGATCGTTCAAGATTATTTAATGCTGTTTAAATCTTTGTTAAACGCTCCAAAAGTTCTATCATCCTTCAACAACAATATTTAGGTCAATGAATTGACCTTGAAGTGCACTATCCGTTTACATAAAGAAATACAGTTCCGTTAAGAAAGACCGAGGTCACCTTGAAATTTCGAAAGCTTGTCCACCCAGCAAAAATTTGTGAACATTATAGGATGTCCCCCACGAAACAGGATAAATTTCATTTGACACATTTTTCCAAACAAACAGCTATAATTGAGGAAATAATTGAGTGCGCTATTTCAAATGGGACACTCTGTATACAGAATTAAATTAAAAATGATCAATGCCAATATGTATGGACATGAGGAACAATCGTTTTTGGTATACATTTAATTAAAAATGTATTAAAGAAATAAAAAAACATTTAATAGGTAAACTTAACAATATGCAACTTAAATAAATATAAATTTACAATATGTGTCCTACTTTTAAAATAAAGACGATTTGTTGTGACAGTGACATACACAAATACATATTGTATTAGTGACATCTTCAAATCGTCACCATATGTTACAAATGCATACACTTTATTTGATACCTGTTATCAATGGTCTAACCTGACGTAACATAACCTGTATTTTTTGTCTACGTTTAAAGGGTTATATCGTGCGTTAAACTGGAACTAGTATTTAACAAGAATTTTTTGTAAAAACAGTTTTTAAACAGTTTTAAAATTTCAAATCCTATTTTTTAAATAAACAAATACAAGGTTTAGCTTTATTCTGCTCTAAAATCCGAATGTCTCATTACAGTGTGCTGGCAAAATTTGGATAACGACTGTGTACATAAATCTTTCCATTTTAACTGTGTAAGAGTTAAATAGTGACTGCAAAATGGTTCTCGCAGATTTAGGTCGCAAAATTACATCTGCTTTGCGATCTTTAAGCAATGCAACTGTTATCAATGAAGAGGTAAGTATTTATTTCTGAACATAACCTAAACTTTAATTTTGACATACAGATAATAATAAAAACATTTAAGCAATATGGAAAACACTGTTATTTTATAATTTTGTAATTTATTTGTTCAACAACATCTTTATTTTCGAAGATAAATAATATAGTTACAAGAAACATAGATTTTTGTTAGTAATAAAATTTTTATATATATGTAAATATAAATATTAAATGATATTTTATGTTTTCCTATTGTAAGAAAAATGTTGAATTAATATTTAAACAAAATAATAATTCATGAATTGTTTACAAAGTATACACATAATTATGGTGTTTAATAATAGAAGCATTCTAATTAGTTAACATATGTTTTAAATGATTCAATCAATCAGACATTATTTTATATGGTTTCTATAATTGAAACATCAATTATAATCACATACACTTGACTAACAGATAATAAATAGTTTTTCTAAATTTTTATTTAAATGTTTATGTATTTTATATTTATACGAAAGGATATTGAATTAGTTTAATAAAACTGATTAACTATCAATAAATCACAATGAGTAACATTACTCTCACTGATAATTATGTTAAAATTTTTAAACAATATTGTTCAATAATAAGATACTATTAAAGTTTCAAGGCAAAGAACTAAAACGTGGCAAATCAAAATTCATACTATATTATTAATTAGAGCAATTTTTTAAAATCTTTTTCTGATATGATAAAAAATAGTCTACATATAATATGTTAATATATTATTAGATACATAGGATAACAAAGAAGGTTGAAAATACATCGCACAAAATTTTTGAAGAATTTAATTTTAATTATTATTACAATTATTTGTTCATACATGAAAAACAGTTTTTGTAAAGGCAGTTATACACATTGTTGCATATCTGAAAGGTTCACCTGTACAGTATACCAAGAATAAATCGAAAATTGATTCTTTTTATCTATGTCAGAGTTCAAACTGTAGTATGTGTGTGTGAAGCTTGCGTGCACAGGTTTCAATTTTCAGTTAAAAATGTCATCAAATTGTAAGCATAACCAAATTATTAAAGATCTAATTGAGGTATATAAATCAGAACCTTGTCACTAGCAAACAAAGAGCAAGGATTATTATGATCGTTCAAAGAGTGAGGCTGCTTATGCAAAATTAGTAAAGAAATTGAAGAAATTAGAGCCTGATGCTGTTAAGGATACTGTAGTTAAAAAGATTGATATAATCTCAGAAGCAACATACATAAATAGAGAAATTAATATGAAGCATCATCTTGTGCCGATGTTATGGATTAACAAATTGTTGGAAGCTCTGCAGTTTATCCTTACACTTATGAACACTTATTCTATGCAGATATACCTGTGCACCTCATAGATAATCTGTGCAGGTAAACCATAATGTGTATGATCGACTTAAGTCCTTCTGCAAAAAAATATAAGTTCAATCATCACTATCAGAAAGAACAGATATTACCAGATAGGTATAGTCAGTGAGTGTGTCCATTAATGTGTTGATAATATTTATTATTTTACTTATAGGTCCTTAATTCTATGTTAAAAGAGATATGTGCTGCATTGTTGGAGGCAGATGTTAATATAAAACTTGTAAAGAAATTAAGGGAAAATGTGCGCTTCGTTATTGATTTTGATGACATGGCAGGTGGTCTTAATAAGAGGAGAATGATACAAAGTGCTGTGTTTAAAGAACTTGTAAAGGTAACAACAACATGTTATTATTTATTAGGAAGTATATTGTTATACTTTTCTATTCCAAAAGAATAAGTAAATATCAAAAATTGTTAACATTGATTTTACCAAAATCAAAATTTTTATGAACTTTATTGTAACTTGCAACTTTCTTATGACTTGTACATTGAGTATTGTCCTTATTTTCTTATTTTTCAAAACCATTTAGAATTATTCTTTATTTTGTTAAGGAATTCCTGGGTTTAAACACAAAATACATTTAAAAATGTAAATTCATTAAAAGTAAAATTCAAAGCAACTTTTTCTTGCGTTGTTATTAATATATGATACTTTCGGGGTATTTAAATTGGTATAAAGATTTCAAATACTTACAATTAATAGAAATTTTTATTAATTTTAAAGTTTTTATAATATACCAAATGTGATTTTTTACAGTTGATTGATCCAGGTGTAAAAGCTTATCAGCCTGTAAAAGGAAGACCAAATGTTATCATGTTTGTTGGTTTGCAAGGTTCAGGTAAAACTACTACTTGCACAAAACTC
The DNA here is from genome assembly GCF_051020955.1 of Megalopta genalis. NCBI lineage: Eukaryota > Metazoa > Arthropoda > Insecta > Hymenoptera > Halictidae > Megalopta > Megalopta genalis. The sequence goes on from NC_135017.1 coordinate 838,547, forward strand.
GCATATCATTATTTAAAGAAAAATTGGAAAGCATGCTTAGTTTGTGCTGACACGTTCCGTGCTGGTGCTTATGATCAAATAAAACAGAATGCAACAAAAGCTAGAATTCCATTTTACGGGAGGTTTGTAAAATTACAATTTATTGTGTTTGCATGTACAATATTTATTCGGTAGTTTTTTTTTCAATTTTTCTCACTATATTAAATAGTGAGACAAATAAAAAATACAGTTATTACCTTTACAAATGTAAGTATTATTTTCTTAGTTACACAGAAGTAGATCCAGTAGCAATAGCACAGGATGGTGTGGAAACATTTAAAAAAGAGGGTTACGAAATCATTATTGTTGATACGAGTGGCAGACACAAGCAGGAAGAGTCATTGTTTGAGGAAATGCTTCAAGTTGCTAATGCTATTGTAAGTACTTTAGTAAATATATGTCCAGTTATGTGTCGCAAGTCTATGGTGAAGCTTCCCTCAATTTTACTTGCCCCTGAATAATTTGGCAGACAAAGTAAAAGATGTTGAAAGTGAATGGGATATATATATATATATATATTTATATATTTATTCCAAGATTAATTTAAACACTATATTTCATTTTGATTTAAATTCCCCTAATTATTCAAGTAATCATCATTATTTTCAACAATCACTCAGACTTTTCTTGTATCGGATTGGAATGAGATAATACCTGAAGTATTAACTTAGATTTATTCTTTAGAGTGTATATAATATTAAATCATATTATTATTAAATTATTATTAAATTAAATCATTTTCAATAATTTGTGTCTTAATTATTGTTTGTATATTTTTTTTCTATGAGAAGTGAAAGCAAAATTGTTTTCAGCAACCAGACAATATCATCTTTGTAATGGATGCGACAATAGGGCAGGCTTGCGAAGCTCAAGCGAAAGCTTTTAAAGAACGTGTAAATGTTGGTTCTCTAATCATTACAAAACTTGATGGTCATGCAAAAGGTGGAGGGGCTCTCTCAGCGTAAGTTTCACTCATTTTTAAATTTGTTTGAGTATAGTATTTTTATGGAAGTACTTCACATTATAGAACTTCTAAGTAAATTTTGATTTCATAAAATTTCACATATTATTGTACGTTTTTCTAGGGTTGCTGCGACACAAAGTCCAGTGATTTTTGTAGGTACAGGAGAACACATAGATGATTTAGAACCTTTTAAAACGAAACCTTTCATCAGTAAACTGCTAGGCATGGGTGACATAGAAGGCCTCATAGACAAAGTAAATGAATTAAATCTTGATGATAATGAAGAATTACTTGAAAAAATCAAGCATGGTCAGTTTACATTGAGGGATATGTACGAACAGTTTCAAAATATCATGAAAATGGGTCCATTTTCTCAACTAATGGTTAGTATCGTTCCCATAGTAAATTTATGTATGTTTTTAGTTTCACATTAATATTAATAATTATCTCACATTCTTTTTCATATTTAATATTAAATTAAGTTCATTAAGTTTATAGAATTTAATTTTTGCATGTGATTTTGCACGAATGATTATAATGTGCAATAAGAATTTAATGTCACACACAAAATCTTGATTTCTTTTTTTAAAGTAATCTTATATAAAAGTAAAAATAAAAAATGTATATATGTATACACATCTATTGCACAGTGATCATACAGCATCAAAAAACGAATTACAGAAATATGCATGAATTATTTGTTCATGCAATAGAATAATTTTATTAGCTTGTGATCTTGCACAATTACATTTATGAATGCATTACTATCGATTTAAATGGCTTCAAACCAAAATAATTTTTAAATAGGGGATGATTCCTGGCTTAAGTCAAGATTTTATGTCAAAAGGTTCAGAACAAGAGTCCATGGCTAGGTTAAAACGTTTAATGACCATTATGGATAGTATGAATGATTCAGGTATGTTTTTTTTGCAGTTAAGATAATGGTTACTATATTTAAAAATTGTTATAATTTTATTTATTATGTTCGTTCAATTTTACACGGGAAGTTCATACATTAACTAGTCAGCATTTTTCTCTTAAACTGTAAAGATGGAAAAAAATGTAAAAATGGCATTGTTTTTTGTAAACGATATAATGGTATATATTAATTTGTTGAGTTTTTAGTATTTTTTGAATAATGAAAATATTTTGTATTAATAGAATACATTTCATGTTTAATGTGAACGGTTTTGCATCGTTACTGTCAAAGTGTTTATTTCTATTAATTGTATATTCGCCGAATGATTTCTGCTTTTATTTTGTAAAATGTTTAATGATATTATAATGTAATATATTGTTATTTGAGAGAAGAAATGGTAAATATGATGTATATGTAGTTATTATGAGTACGATCAAAATAAAAGATACAGAAAATAAAGTATTATGAAGAATATTTAGAATAATTTGTAAAAAATGAGAAACATAGTTATAGAAAAACTCTATCTGAAAAAAAGAAATTCTAAATATTAACAAAAATTTATGTTGCATTTCATTTAAAAATATCTAGCACGTCTTTATTTTTCATATAATAGTACAAGGATACAAATTTCATTACTTTTTCCACATTCTTATCGTTTATTTAAAAAAGGCTGATTAGTAAATACATGAACATCCAATGAACTAGAATATAGAATGCTTCTAGGGCCTGTTAACATTAACCAATATTTGTAGAATTAGACAGTAGAGATGGTGCCAAATTATTTAGCAAACAGCCAGGCAGGATAGTCAGAGTGGCCCAAGGCTCTGGAGTCACGGAAAAAGAAGTCAAAGATTTAATTACACAGTACACGAAATTCGCAGCTGTTGTAAAGAAAATGGGTGGTATTAAAGGGTTATTTAAAGCAGGAGATATGACCAAGAATGTAAATTCCACACAAATGGCAAAATTAAATCATCAAATGGCAAAAATGATGGATCCACGAGTCTTGCATCAAATGGGTAAGTCATTTACAAATTGAATGTTCTTATAATGTTATCTTACTATCATCAAGTACTTTCTAAACTACTGTATATTTACTGTAATGGTTTTTGCTGGAAGTTTGTCGATCAAAATAATTAAGTCAACAGATACTTGTGAAATCTGCCAGTTTTCAGTTAGAGATGAAGAGCTTGTTGAAAAAATATATCATACTTAGAAACTGCATTTGGAATTGTGGTCATAGTTCAGTTAGTTACATAAAGGAAACCTTGAGACAAAAACAAGTTGACTTGAGTCATTACAATCTAGTCATCTTTGCTCAATATCAAGAAGAAATTGCATGATAGCCCAAGGAATTAGGAGATGCATTGTAAATGTAAAAATGTTAATTCTGAAGTATATTTTTATATCATAGAAAATTTTCTGATACTAAATATATTTTTTGAATAATTTTTTTCAATGTAATAATACAAGTTTCTACTGCAACAAAACAGTGCAAAATTGTTTGGAAAACAATGCAATTAAATACACAAAATGGTTAAGAAACAGTGTAGACTAAGCCCTTTAGAAAATTTTAGATAACATGAAAAAGATTAATAAGTATTAAAAATTCCAATAACTTAAATGATTCTCATGAAATAATCAAAATTTCATAGGATGTTTCACAAAACGTTAGAAGATATTAACTAATAATATGAATATTAAGGAAATTATTGTTTATCTCGATGCAAATTTGTAATATCGAATACTTATTCCTACTGGATGATGAACGAAAGTCTTGAACATTTTCTGTTTTTTTTTTGTATTTACTCCATATGAGATTAATTTAATGTTGAGTTTTATATTTATAGCACAATGATTTATACATCAAATCTTGTAATCTGTTTAGTTAGCTTTGTACTATTGCGTTTGGCCAAAAATTTGTTGACAAGATTAATTTACGAAGTTATAAATTCGTCTTTTCACTTTTACAAGCTTCAACGAACAAGTTTATATGAATATATGACATGGTGAGAAAATCACTCTGTACACTACGATTTTTCCATAATAACAGAAGTTACTTGTAATTGTAGCAAATTTAGATGAGACAATGTATTGCTACGAATTTAGAGTAGTTTAATTGGAATTATAACATATTAAAATTACTCTAAATTATTAAAAATTTAAGTTTAGTATTAGGAAAAAATGAATTCATTTGTTTTTTCTAATCAATCAAATGGTATTTTTTAGGTGGCGTGCCAGGCTTGCAAAATATTATGAAACAGCTTCAACAAGGTGGAGCAGGAGGACTTGGTAACTTAATGGGTGGTTTTGGTGGGAAGTCGTGAAAAAAGAATACATAGGGCAGATCCATTTTCAGTTTCTGATGTATATCTCCATTAAACAACATCGGTCCGAAATAGAGGAGGGCAAGAGATTCAAAGCATTGACTTGACCGAGAATGATCTCTTGAAAGAAATGATACAAATCTAGAGAGAATTTTATGTTTAGGGATTTTTCTCATCGCGAAACAAAAAGAAATAATAAAAAAGAATTTTCTGTATTATATACATGTCTTTCGCAGTTTTTCGACATTACCTTTGTAAACTCGTCTCCTTTTTTTACTCTGCATCTTTTTTGTATATAAGCCGCTTTCACAGTATTTTATCTGCTACTATCTTTCTACTATTAGTTGTCAGTGAGCTGGAAGTGTGTATGTACCAATAAATGGAGCTTATTTTTATTTTTCATTGTTTACCCTCGCTGTACCAATCTATCATACTATTAGATTTTTATCTGAAAATGTTTGTAAACCGTGTTACACGTTCTGTTTCGTTACGTTAGTATTGTGATAGTTATTCATATCTTTGATAAAATTCAGCGTGAAATAATAAATGTTAGATATTGCCCTCAATGATTGATGTTAATGGTAGCTTCGATCGAAGCGCTTATCTTAAATAAATTAGCTTCTGAAGATCACAGAAGCCTCACAACGACCTCCAAGAAACATCAAGGCCTTTCAGGGTCTGTTAATGACCACTATGGCCTTCTCAGTGGCTCTCGGAGTTCTACACCTTCTAAAAAGACCATCAGGAGGCAAAGATCAATAATAACTGTGGGATTCTAGAATTGCGCCCAGAGATGACTAACAATGATCAACAGGAAACCCAGAACTCATGTGTTGCGCACAGAATGATAAATTCGGCACATTTACTCAAACTATACAATTTTGCAGAATTACTACTGGACTACTGTATAAATGAATGAAATCGTATTTCATTACATCGTAATTCGTAATTCAAATCTCTCATATAATTTAATTACAATTCTATTCATAATTGTATGTGAAATACAATTAAAGAATGTAAATGTAATCGTGTCAGAATTACGAATTAGAAGATACGAAATTATTATTAATGATAAATATAGTATTATTCCCATATTTCATAATTCAGTTAAACTCGCGATTATTATAAATAGGAATTGAGAATGACTGGAAAATTGGAATTATGTAATTCAATTGTAACTGAATCGCTATGTAACTGAGTCATAATATAATTAAATATCACATCCGTTTTTATTAGATAAGAGTCTGAGTTAGCAAATAATTGTTATGTAGAAATTTTATTTCTGATAATAGTGTATTTCTGATATCAATATGTATACATCGAGTCTATAGCAACGTCTCATTACCATCATTATGACTAATTATAAGTACATAATCTAATTTCACTGGTTTATAAAGAACATTAATAGGTGGTGAATTGACTTTTTTACATGGAACAGTTAATTTTTAGTAAAATAATGGTATTTCTGAGATTTCTAGCATTACTATGAGAATTAAAATTTAAAATAACTGTGATATTAAAGTGGATGTTGTAATATGGAAAAATCTTAATATGGAAGCACTAAGAAATAATTGTTCAATAAATATTTCATATCACTTGGAAAACGTATTTATTCCTTGCATTTATGTATACATATATATTTAACTCAAGATCGAAATGTCAGAATTATTTTGAAATGACCTTAAAACGGAAGTGCTAATAAATAATTTTTCAATATTTCATGTCGTTTGAGAAACTTGTGTAATAGATTACGCACGTGATTCACCTTACATGTGGACATATACGTCGATTCCTTTTTTCACTTTTCCCACTTCTTTCACTCCCACATACGCATACACAAAAGCATACATCATCCAATAAACATTTTCTTATGACTCGCACAGCAGATCTAGACATCGTTTGTAAGAAAAAAATTCATTCCCGAGCAATCGTGTAAAATTTCAATTAAATACAATATTTGATGGTATGTAATTTTTAAATCCATTTATTTAACTAAATAAGAGATCTTGAAAAAAATCCGACTATTTTGTTTAAACAAATTTTGGGAACAATTAATATGTTTTATTACATTTTATAAATCTAATATTATAACGTTATAATATAATATAATATATTATGATTTTGTACAAGTGTCTAAAGTAATAAACAAATTGAAAAAATTCATTTACACTTATACAATTTTTTAAAATATTTGTAATAATTTTATTCTTGTACCAGCCATTTCCTGTTTTTATTAATAAGAACATTCTCTCTTATAAATATAATGAAAACTGTGAGGAAAATTGCCACAAGTACATGTTTAAAGTATCAAGGAATATTTTCGGACAATTGATTGTATATGGTCGCAATATTGTTTATCTTTTATGTAATTTATTTATTTAAGTTTTAATTTATTATCGTAATGTGTTATTCAAGAATTATTACCCTCAACTGTTCAGTCTTTAAATATATTTTTTGCTTATGCTAAGACAGATTAAAATTGTTTAATCATTAATCACATTAATAATTATTTATTACATATATCTAGTAAGAGCTGTAGTTTGACAGAATAAATAGAAATATATCTTAAAATTTGCTTTTTGAGTCATGTCAAAGTATCTGGAATTCTCAGTATTTTTCTATAGTAATCAAGACAATTATTATACTAACATTAAAAACATATAATCATAAAAGTTTTATTTTTATTATAGGATATGATAAAGTTGTTATCAATTGAATAGAGAAATGTGATGTTTTAATTTAATAAGAAATCATAAAAGTGAAATGAAAATTTTATAGTTTACAGTTTAGAGTTACAGTTCAGAATTTAAAGTAAAAATCTTCTAAGGAGAGAGATAATATTTCAAATCATTGTTTGTTTTTATGAAAGGAATAGTATGAAAATTATAACTTTATATTGAAAATATCCTACAATGAAACAAGGAATATGGAATATCACTATTTTATATGTGATATGAATATTATCAACATATCGATCAATAATCAGCAGTAATTGATTATCGAAAGGTTAATTAACAATTATATTTCGAATCATTGACAGTTGATAAATACCAATAGTTATACAAATAGTAATTTTAAAAGTAAATAAATGTCGTAAACAGTGTACATTTTATAGTTCGCAAAAAATTAATTTGTAACTTCATGTTTCATTTATTATTTATAATTCTGTACATTTGTTGATACAGTTGTATTTCGAATCATTGATTGACCCTTGATAAATGTCAGTAATCTTATATTCAATAGATGTGTATAAATAAATAATTTAAACCAAATAAACGGTAAGCACTAAATAACGTGCATTCCGTGGAATATAATTATTTTGGTGAACGCATAAGGACGAGGTTGTTTTCACAATAATGACGAAGTTCGTGGAGAAGATGATCCAGAGATTGCAATTGCGATCGAACTGGTAGGGATAGAACCAAAATCGGTGAATCGGTATAAGAGAAGAACGAATACTAAAGCAGCGTCAGTTTTATTGACTTTCTTTCAGGTAGCACGTGGAAGAGTAAATTCCACTCTTAGCGAATCTTAATCGTCTCACATACGAGTCCTTCGATCACGTAAGTTTATTGTTTAAACATTATTTACCGTTAACCATTCACTTTATAAAGTCACGTATATTTATTCCTCTATAAAATTACTAACAATAACATCCAGGTTTTTTACATTCGAAAATATCTTTGTTCAAGCTTTCTTAAACACATGACTCTGTTATGTTATATTACTAATTATGATATTTATCGATGGAAGAATTTTGAACATTTTTTTACGGAAATTTCTGTGAAAGTTTATCGTTTAACTTCGAATACTAAATAAAAATGAGTACGTTTCACGTGGATATTCTCCAGCGTCCAACATTGTTTTCGAGTGAAATCCAATATTTTATTATGTAAGTTTTCCCGTGTAATTTTTATTCATAAGTTTATGCACAAGGAATTCACACTTTCTTATCGCTAGGCTAATTTTTTCACAACAGTTTCTCATTCAAAATTATGTGGCAAGTCGACTGCTTGTGAAAGCGTTGCGAATCGCTTTAATATTGTCAATCTACTTATTTTTTTTTATAAAATTCCAAGTGATCTAATCGAATCTCGTGCAATTAAAAATATAGTGACACAAATATTCATTTGCAAACCTATCTTTAACATTAAAAATTACCGTACGTTGACTGTTTTTTTACTTTAATCGTTTTTTGTTCGAAAATATATATTCGTATTTTTCTTAATTTTAGCGTTAAAAAATGATATTTTCAACAGATTCTTGTATAATCGTTTGTTCAAGAAGCAAGCTTTGTTAAACGTACAAGTAAATTTTATGATTTAGTAAGGCATTTATTAATGTAATTCCTATACATAATTGCACATGTATGGAAAATCCTATAGTGAAAATCTTTTATTTTGTTTGATATACAGAAGAAAAGAAAGTGTGTTTTATGTGATACTTTCCTCTTTGCAATTATCATTTTCATGTAGATTAATCTTTGTCGCAATTAAAATTCAATATTGTTAAGAAATATATTACAGTATTCGCGTATACTTTTACTCAGAATTTCTTGCGGAAATGAGCTGTCATTTTTTGCCGGGCAAGTTTTTCTTACGATACTTTTTGTCCAGTGTTGAATTTATTTATCGAATGGATTGGCTATGATTTAATGAAGGTGTCGTATATCCTGATTTTTAACAACTTTCTCTTTTTCTTACAGTGTCTTAAATTAAATAAATCTCTTACATTTTACTATATCAGTTAATTATTATATTTTTTATGTATGATGTTTGATATTTTTCAATTTACAGTAATTTTATGTAAATTAGAATTCATTATTCTGAAAATATATAATATTATAACATTTTCGTGAAAGTGTAGTATAAAAAATAATGATACTTAAATGAAGACTTAAACAAACACGAAGCCATATAATAAAATAATAAATATAAGTTGAAAATGTAATGAAACAAGAACATTGACATGCGGATAAAATAAAATATAAGATATTCATAATGCAATTTTATTACACAATAGGCATTTCACAAATTTGAGAAAGTAACAAAATTAGTCGTGAAGAATAAAATTTAACAGATTTATTGAAACTTTAGATGTATCTTTTTACAAAACAAATATAACAATATTTTATACAAATAGAGAGCTCGCGCGATATAAGTAAACACTTGGAAGATAGAACAATACAAAATTAAACTTTTATAATTTCAATGAATAGTTAACGAATGTCAGTAGTACTTTTTCTTGTAAAAAATAAAATTCTTTTCTCAGATTTAATTATTTATTTATTAATATTAGATCATTTGTACTATTTTTTCCATCATTGCTTATTTATTAACGAAGCGTGTATTTAAAAATACAATTTAAGGTTTTCCTTGAAAATGCAAAATTTTCGAAATATGTCAAATGAACTGTTTATGTTTAAATATTATGTTTAATATTAATATTATATAAATTATTATATTATATAAATATATTATATTTATATATATTTATATATATATATATATATATATATATATATATATATATATATATTTATATATATTTATATATTATATAAATTATTATATAAATTAATATTATATATAAATATATATATTATATTTAAATATTATGTTTAAATTGCATTTATAATCGATATGATTTATAGTTTCGCAGTTACTGTGTAATTGGTAATCATCGAAAGAAAAATATAGATGCAACCTAAAATAACAAAATAAGTCAAATAACATCACAAAATGTTCTTAAATTTTTTGTTCATATCATTCGTTAAACTACTCGATTATTAGTGTTTTTAACAGTTTTTATACTGTCATAATGAAGTTAACTAATGTCATTAGATTAAAAAAATCGCAATTAGAATTGTATTTGTAAAATCAATTTAATTTCAAATGGAATAAAATATTTTATTAAAAATGGGATTACAATTTGTCAAGTTAAATTTCTTAAACTGTGAATTTTTTATGTATTTTGACATTGCCTATTATAACAATAAACATAATACATTGCACTTCTACGATAAATTCTTAAATGTTACAATTTATAACAAATTCTATTTTTTAAGGTAAAACTTATTGTATTTACACAACATTTAAAATTGAAATTATAACGTGACTGTAGCTCACAAAATTATGAACTTGTGCTGCTCTGTTATTTAGAGTTTATTACTTCTTAATTAGTAATTTATTGTATTAATTCAATTAAAAATAATAATAATTATGATTTGCTATAAATAATTTAAAGGTACTTTGACGAGTAATATAGCCTACTTTTGTGAGTAAGTTGGGATAAACAAGGAAACAACATTGGGCGTATTAAAAAATGTTTAAATTATAGTTAATTAATTAAATAAATAAATATTTAAACATATTAAAATATTTTTAAATTAAAAGGTAAAGTTTAATCTTCGTATCTCATCGCTGTATTTACATGTGAAAAAGATATCCACGTCAAATCAGACATGCCTCGAAACCATTTAACATTTATCTGAAACATTTCCCACTGAAATTATTATTTAAGCAATCGTCGAAGTGGCTCTAGATACAAGCTCTATCTTATGAGTATATATATGCAAAAAACGACACATAATATATAAGTATATAGGATAAACCGTTCATCAGCTTAATAATCTTCGTTTTATATGTGCCTGGTCAAAATCTTCAATGAAACGCAGGAGTTAATGAACCTCTACTATCAATTAAATAAATCATTAAAAATTGACTAACGAAGAATCTTGATCAAATAAATAAATATTAACTGAAATTAATTCATCCGTAAACATTGGAACTATTTATTTCATCTGTAAACATTTGTAAACTATTTCTAGTTATATAAATAGTAATCGTAAGAATAAATGATTGACATAAATAGGGTACATTTTATAATTTGTATATAATTGACTTGTAATTCGTCAAATTATTTGATCTGTAAAAATCGAGTAGTTTTTCTAGAGCATAAGTAAAATTCTCTAAAGTGTAGAAATATCGTTTAATTTTTTTTACCGAAGAATTAGTGAATTCTGAAGAATCAGTAATGTTCTAAATTTGTTTACTTGGAGACAAATAAATTAGCCGCACAGAATCAGAAAGTTGGAAATGTGATTTCGAAATGGTAGGCGTCGAAGTACGTGCAAGTATAAAATGCACGTTTAAAATAAAAATTTTAAGAAAAACAGAGAAGTGGGGATGACATTGCGAACCAAAAAAATTGAGGATTAAAACTGTGTGAGAATTCAAAGTGAGGATTAAAACTTTCAATTAACTATACATTACAAGGAAGTGAAGAATACGAAATAGATGAACTTTTACGAAGTAAAAGTTTGCAGCATTTGGTGAATATTGACCCTTACTCGAGTGACGACTTTAAGGTGGCATTAAAAATTGTTATATCACGTTCCAAAATAATTTTAATAATATCAAATTTGATTATATTTAAAAAAAACTGTTGAAAACGTAACTGTTGCACGAGCCACAAAATTCAATTTTATATGTATAAAGTACACTAAGTTACGATAGTGTGCATAATTATAGACTCAAAGTAATTTCTACGTTTTTACTGATATTTAAATAAAAACCAAAAAAGCTGTATTTGTATATTTCCATTATCAATTAATTGTAATATAGAAATATACAAATATTGTGTTTCGTTAAATTTTTGCTTACATATCACAAAAAATGTAAAAGTTACTTTGAACCTATAATTATTCACATCACTGTACACAAGGTAACCCATGTAAATCGATCGAGTCAAATATTTTCGAAACCATCGATAATGCTAAAAAATGTTTCAAACGAAATTTGAATGGTTTTCGAGAGCGCGTAATCTGATATTAATAAGATTTTTCAACTTCTTCTAAACCAATGATTTTTCGGAATAAATGCCTTTATATTTTTATGAACAGTATGACGAACTGAATGGACTACTATAATAAAAAGTATATGATTCCATTTAAAAAATTAAAGTTAACTTTCATATGTCCTCGACACGTTCACCTAGAAAAATCTCATTAATATCAGATTACGTGCCCCTAAAAACCATTGAAATTTCATTCGAAACATTTTTTACTATCGTCGACGGTTTCGGAGATATTTTACTGGATCGATTCAAATGAGTCACCCTGTATATAAAATGGAAATGCTATAGGTCAGAGTTAAAATGTCTTCAGATTCTGAAAAATGGTGATACTTTTTTTGATAAGTAAATATAATGAAATAAAAATTATAGATACACAAAAGAAACATACAGGAAGCCGTCACAATAGATATATTAAAACGCATCAAATTGTTAATACACAGCGAAACATTTTTCTATAACATTGCAAACGATTAAATACGTTTAAAGGAAAATATATTTTCTCCTTTCAAAGATTGACAAAGTAAAATAGACCAATCCGTCTCCTTTTTAATAATAAATTGAAGATTTGAAAGATTGTTGTAACATGTTTAAATGTTACGAAGTAATATATTGTTGTATTTCGTGGAGTCCGCAGAATCGTTCAATGCAAGAAACATTTGTAATAATATATAATATATATATATATATATATATATATATATTATTATATATATATTATTACTATTATATCTTATTACTATTCAGACAGCAATCTTGTCGTGTTTTCGAATTAAAAAATCTTTATATATATATATAACATAGCTTTCGCAGTCGAGGTACCAAAAATTCAGGAAATCAAAAATTCGACGGAGGAGCTCAGATCCATGAGAGCTAGAATATAGACCTAGAATATATATATTCATTCGTATTAATTCGGAACATATGATTTGGCTTCAATGCAGACGAAACATACAATTTAGCATCAAATTCAGCGGAAGCACAGAGTTTAACTTCTAATATATAGAATATATATTCTTATATTTTTTCTTCATATATTCTTCATCGAATGGGTCTATTTCTATGCCATCAACCGTGTCTCTATTCGTTACGGGTTTGTATAGGCAGGGATTGACAGCTTTTCGTGTCAAATGCAGAAAGCCATAGTGATCTCAATAACTTCAATGATTTCATTGGGAGTCACTCTTGGTAGTAATTTGAAATTCAATATGGATTTTTAAAAATATAACGGACTTTTAATTGTTGATAATTTTTTAACATCACGAAAAAATTACTAGACTGCGGATCATTTTCTTAAAATTTTACAAAAACTAGGATCAAAGAAAAATTTCATTCGTCAATTAAAAAAATTACTCATTGTAAAAATAAAAAAAATGCTATTAAACATTGTTAATTTATACGTTTTCTTGCATTTTGAAAATCTGCGCATATCATAAATGAGTAAAGATCCGCAGTCTACTTAATTACAAAAACAAAGAACATGGTATTGAACGGAAGGTGCAGTACACGCTTACCTAAAAGACCTCTGTAAAGAAAAAAAAAATTGGCACGATCCTGCGACATATGTGTTAAGTCGTTAATGAGTGAAATTCAGAAACTAGTTAAGAGTTTCTCCTTTTAATTTTTATAAAGCATGACGCTTTATAAACGAATCGAATAAGATTAATAAATATTTAATAAATATCGAATATCGAACGTCAAACATCGAACATCAAATATGAAACGTTTCTATTCCAGAAAGTAAAAACTTTATATTTTACCTAAGATTTTATAAACTGATTTTTGGCCACGTATCGAAACTAAATATTCGACTCTGTAAAATGCATAAAAATATTAAAAATCGACCGGAAAACCCCTAATAATGAGTCGAACAGCGATATTTAATACTCGGACGTCGCTCGGGTCCATTTGGATCCTTTCGCGGGTTTCATTTCGGTCTATAAAAAAACCGACGCGGCTAGGAGAAGTAGCTTAGTAGTAGTAGTAGTAGTAGTGTAGTTGTAAGATCCGTCGAGAAAAGTTGCCAAATAAAATGATAAATGATCCTAAGCGTGCTCGGTCAATATTTTCGTCAAGAACGTCCGCCGTTCCGAGTGTTAATCACTGGCGCCGATCTAAATTTCCGGCGAAGAATGCGGGTCACGAAACGAACGAGATCGGACGGGCGGGCTAGAGGCGATCGGGTCGGATGTTTTGTTAGAAATCGATCGAATAACGAAATTAAGATCTCGACAGAAGTTTACGAAAGCTGCGCGACGCGGTTCCTCGAAAGTGTCCCTATAAATAGTAAATCGCTAATAACAGTGGAAGGAGGAGCAGGAAAGGCCGGACGCCGGCCGTTGAGCCAGGTAGACGCGGATCGAGAGACAGGAACGACGAGTCGCGGGAATGGTGAAAAGGTTCTCGAAGAGGCTGGCTGTGAAACATACTTGAGGCCGTCAGAAGAATGACGCGAGCCCGAAAATATCGTTCTAGGAATGTAGGACATTAGAAAAGTTAAAATCACGCGTACGAGATATGCCCGTCGCGCGGATTCCTTTCTCTTTCGATCGAGACGATCCGGTCGGGATCGGGTATTTCCGGATGATCGGTCTTCCTTTTTCCATAAATTACGGTTATTGCTTTCCACCACCTCGCGCCAAGCCGGGCCCCGAGCCTTTTCCTTATGCCTTACGTCTTCGACGCTTTCTTCCGTTCGAACTGCCTCGCATATTCGCCTGATCTTCCATTTCAATACATACGATGCGCACAGTGGTCCGGCAATTTTTTTCTGCGACCAGTTGTTTCAAGGTTTAAAATTATGGGGTAGATGTCCTGGTTCCCGTATAGAAAAAAAGAAAGTTTTATATATAAATTGATACCCCTCCCTAAATCTTGCATGTTGATTGGTAAACATAATTGAAAACATAGATTATGAATTTATATATAAAACTTTTATTTTTCTATACCAGATACTGGGATATCTATTACTCTAGTCGTTGAATTCGTCGCGAGACGAAACCACCGAGAATATTATCGCAAATCAAAGAAATGTATTAACGCGTAAAAAATTTTTTGTCGAAAATTGTTGGAAAAGAACTCTTTCTACAGATTTTTATATTCTAACTTGTAGGAAAGTGAATACCGTCCAACTTTTGTTGGAAAGATTTTGTTGCCAGGTCAGCGGAAACGTCTGAAAAATCGTGGTTTGTTTTGAAATTGGACACGAGCGTAACAGTGACGAGCGCACTTACCGGTTGACTGTTTACCCAGGCGTGGCACTTATTTTGTTAAAATTATTCTACACGAGAAGATTGCACCTAAACTTGACATCCTCCACTTATCAATTGTTCAAGCTTTCGTGTAAAACAAGCTTAGAACTTTTTACACTTTTTTTTAAAACTCTACTCGAAGTTTGAATTGTTATAAAGTCGATGCTGTTTTTACATTGATTAAAAAATAATTAAAACTAGATCCTAATACTTCGAGTGCACCGGCTAATATACACAGAGTGCCCAGGAATAAGTGACGTTAGTAATAAATAACAGATAAATGGTTGACGTTATGAAAAAAAAGAGTCGAATGTATCTTTTATGTTTCTTCGTGTATAGAGTGCGTTAAAGCAAGAACAAAATTTTTTACTAAATTTTTCAAGGTAATTCGTAGGTTGTTTTAATTCTTTTAAATGGAATGCTGTATTTTTATTTCGCTAGAATGAAGGATCATAAAAAAAACAAATTCAAATACTATTTACAAGTGACTTTGAAGTGACCTTTCAAATCGTAAAAAATAAAGTTTTAACGCAACAGATGAGGAAAATTCCTTTTTTCAGCTGCTAAATATTAGCGGAAATGATTGCCGTTGCTGTAAGAAGATAATTTAATTTTGAACATATTCTGTGCACAAAATAAATAAAAGGTCAGAAAAGATTATTCTCATCTGCTGTACAAAAAATTTTCTTTTTACAACTTAAAAGGTCATTTCAAGAGTCACTTGTAAATAGCGTTTTGAATTAGATTTATACGCTCTTTCATTGTAGCGAAGCAAAAATACAGCATTCCACTTAAGAGAATTAAAATAACCTTTGAATGACCTTCGAAAAAAGTAAACAAATTTCTTTCTCGCGTTAACGCGTTCTACGTAAAGAAACATAAAAAATACATTTGACTCTTCTTTCGTTACGTCAACCGTTTATCTGTTATTTTAAACGGCTCTCACACATTGATGAACACCCTATATAAAAAAATCGTCATTAAAACCTATTTTCTAATGTTCTATAATTGGTGTGTGAAACATTTAACTTTATTTTGAATTTTATAATTTTGTATTTAGAACGTCGTATCTTAGCACAGAATAAATGAAAAATATTTTGGATGCGGGAATTTTAAAGGGTTCTCAGTTTTTATAGCCAAATAAACTTTATCAATATATATAAGGGTATCCCAAAAATGTCTCGCAATCCGGAAATTAAGGGTTCTTGAGATCGTATGAAGTAACGTTTTCCTAGCACAAATGCGATCCGTGGTTTTGTTTACGAGTTATTAACAACGGACGCACGGAGCCCAGTTCCGCTGATTGGCTCGGCCGTTCCGCGCCAGCTGATCTCGCCTCTCATTGGTCACTGTTTTTCGTAAATAACTCGTAAACAAAGCGGCGGATTGTATTTGCACTAAAGAAAAAGTTGCTTCAAATGAGCTCAGGAATCCTCCATTTCCGGATTTCGAGACATTTTTGGGGCACCCTGTATGTATAAGAAAAGTACCAGAAATTTGTAAATTTCAAAATTGATTCTGTTCGTGGCAATGCACATACACTATCCTCCAAAGGTATTAGCACACTTGCTTATTTTGTATAAATTGTAATATTCCATTCAGTTTAGGTAATGTCTATAAGTCTACAATATGGTATCATACTGTCGACAGTACATGTAAAGTGAATCCAGAGTACATAATATGTTTTCTTAATACGTGAAACGTTACAAAATGCACGGAACCAAAGTGTATCAGAAATAATAGAAAGACTAATAAAACAGGTGTGCCAAAAATAAGTCCAAATGTAATTAGAAAACATTTAGGGAATAATTAGAAAATTTAATTTTCTTTTATAAATTTGATGTTATTTTGACTTGTTACAGTTTAGTATAATTGACTTTGAAATATGTACAATTTCGTATCGGATTTTCATATTTATCTAATTTAAGTGTCCTAATAATTTTAGAGAGTGGTGTACACTAACGCCTCTCCCAGTCTTCAAAAGATTTTTCAAACGCTGAACAAGGTATTCCCTTCAACTTCTGCGAATTCTCTTTTATGGCTTCGCTCGACTCAAAATGCCTTCTCCGAAGTAGTAATTTGAGCTTAGGAAATACGAAAAAATCACACGGGTTCATACAGTGATCCTCAAAACTATTGCAATGAATAGTATTATGAAGTAAAAACCAATGAAAATGAAATAAACGCTTTCTAGAAGAAATGAATTTTAGTGAAAATTAAAATGATATTATTGAGCTTTCGAAATTACAAAAAGAAATAAAAATAAAACTTTTTCTTCAACATTATATATCGTTTTCTTTAAATATTTGAACACTGGTTTTCAATACTTTCGAAACTGAATAAAAGATGACGATTTTAGTACTTTGTGTAGCCATGTTTGGCTTTCTCTATCATTATTTATTTATTCACTTAATCCTCGCCTTTTGGCTTTGGATGACCCCCGACTTATACAACTTCGTTACATAACTAAAATCTATACTAAATTGCTTATACTTTAAAAATAACAATAAAAACAAAATACAACTATCAATAGAAATGATCAAGGCATAACTATCCTTTAACTTACTCTTTGGTCCAATATTCTTAAATCAATGTTTGGATTATTGGCTGACAATCGTTTGGGAACGCTACAGTAAATTCTCTCCAATTGTCCCTCAGCTTCTAATAAAAAATGGACAATTTAGGAACTGGAGATATGATTATTATTCGAGTCTCGCGGCTGGTTTTTATACTTGCCGATTGTCAGCAACTATAAAAACGAGGCTCAAGTAATATAATATTATTCGAGGCTCGAATAATCATATCGCCTCTTCCCAAATTGCCTATTTTAGTTGACAAGCTGAAGGACAATTGGGGAGAATTTATTGTATCATTCATACACGTTGAACCTGCTCAAAAAATTCATGAACAAAATTAGGTGCGTGTGGATATTTAGCCAGTTGTTGTTTCGCATGAAACCATACATAATAATATTAATATCGGCGACCGAGGAGGTCAATCTAACAGCTATAAACCATGATTGATGATCCATTTCATTGTTTCTTTTGCTTTGTGGTTAGTATTCCTGTCTTGCTAGAAAACCATCTTTTGAGTTGAAGCATCAAAAATATTTAAAGTGGTTAAAAGCGATCTTTACAAAATGAGAATACAGTCTATAGCATTCATTCTTCCTTCAATTTTGAAAATCTTTTTAATCGTTGTCTTTGATACAACCCCAAACCATAACATTGTCGGCGTCCATGTAAAAAAACATGGATGTCGGTTAGCTCAGATGCTGGCATTTTCCATATCCACTGACGTCAATTCGAATCAAACCTGTTAATTTTACTTTCATCACTCCATACACCCCTTGCGGTAACAAGTAGTTTCTTCACGTTTACACGTGTTGAGTAAAATTTTTGTTTTAAAACTCTATGAACAGTACGAGCAGTCGCATTCTCACTCCAAAATTATTTTGAAGGGTTGTCAGAGCCTGTACCGCATTATCAGCTTCTTCATTTCTTATTAAGAGGGTATTCTTGTAATATAAAGTGCGTGTGTTTTTTAACTTAGTTAGGGAACTTTTTGTAAAGAAACTATTATACCGTTTGCAGTCAAATTGGTAAGGTTTATTTGTACGTGTTTCAACGACTCAAATAAAAAAACGTGAAAGTTCCTTAATTAGTATGAATTTGGCTACAGCAAGTACTAGGACAAAAGAAAAAGTCGGTAATTAAAAAAGTGGTGACACTTTGAAATTCGATTATCGATTTTTGCATGTTTTGTTAAACTTCGGAGGCTTAAGAAATAGAAAAAAATAGAAATTTTTGGCTGATTCCAGTAGCAGCTGTATGGTCAGACGTGTAATAAATGCGTACTTAAAATTTTTAGTGAATTCGTCATTGATATCATTTTATGATATCATGCCTTTAAAGTTTACTATATCGATAATGATATAAAATCGTCGCGTCCTTCAAACAACCATAACCTCGTTAATTGTAGGAGTTCGCATATAAGGCTCCAGAGATGTATTTTTGAAACTATATCCTTTGAATATGCAAAAAGAGTGATTTTTTTTAAAAGTTCACACTAGAATACCTCCTTAAAAATTAGCGTTTCCATTTTGTATGACTAAAAAAAAGTGAATTTTGAATGTTTTAAATTGTTTTTAGGTCTTTTTACCGTTTTGTAGCTCCTTCCATTGTAAGTACAGCGGTCCATAAAAGTGTTCGTACACCTTTTAAAACGTAATAACTTTTTTACATGATAGAGGAACTAGTCTACTAGACGATGACCAAAATGATTTTTTTTTAAATTTTGTTATTACTTGGAATGACAAAAAAATAAAAAGACTCTGGTTTTTTTAACTTTTTTATCTGAGGCCATAATAAAAAGTTAAAAGATGCCTCTCCCAGGAAGGAGTACAAAACATACGTCGGGGGAATTCTCCGTACATTACAGTCCCCTTAAAAGTTATGCAATTTCTATATGAAACATCTTTTTCATATAACAAATATTTTATGAGTTATTTTAAGTCTTTGACAATACCGGTGTCGATTGTAGAATTTGAGCTATACAGAGTGATTCGTTAAAGCTGTTATGAAACAATATGTGTGTATTTCCGTAATCGTTAACGATACTCAAAAGTGCTAGAGAAACACATGTTGCAGTGGAAATAATTTTTTTTTTTAAGTCATAGTTTTCGACATTTCAAGGTCATCGATGGTTTTTCAAGTGAGGTTACATATTTCTATCATTATATCATTATAGCTTAGATCAAGGCGAATCCAATGACTTATAGTAATATGACCTTTGCGTGACCTAAACCGATCGAGCATCGGCACTGATCGTCGCGATTCGAATTGTCGCGTTGAAATCGGCTGCGACTTGAATAAAAAAACCAAATTAAAAAATGTGCAGAAGTCAATGGGAATAATTTTGAACATTTATTCGAATAAATTTTTCATTGTTGATCTCCCTGTTGCAATTATTTCAACATTCATGTTCATTTCTAAATGTTTTAAGTTTAATTTATTCGTACTCAAAGTCATGCGAAGGTAATGTTATTACTCGTCATTACATTTTTTTCGATCTTAGCTACCATGACGTAATGATAGAAATATGTGATCCCATTTAAAAAATATCAATGATCTTGAAATCCCAAAAAATGTGACCTTTAAGAAAAGACTATTACCACTGCAGTATGTATTTCTTCGAACCATACAATCTGTTCCTCTAGTATTTTTGAGTATCATTAATGAAAATGTATATCTAGCATGAAAAATATATGTATACAGGATGTCCCAAAATTATGTTACTTCCGGGAAATGAGAGGTTCCTGAGTACATTTGAAGTAACTTTTTGCTTAGCGAAAATGCAATCCGCGGCTGGACTAATTCTGGTTATTTCGTTGTTAACACTGGATTTACGGAGTACAAAAAACAGCTGTTTTATATTAGTTTATAAAAGTAACAATAAGACATTTAGTCTGATTTTTAACAAGTGTTATTGTAACACTTAAGTAACGTATGAATTGAATAAATAACTCATAAATGTATCTTTACGATACGAATAATCGTAAATTAAAAAATTAGTGACCCGTCATTGTGACGGATTCCGTAAATGTAGTGTTAAAAGGTATTGCTGCAAATGTGCGAATGGCAACCGTATCATTGGATGATGTTCACACGTACACCCCCCTCTAAAAGTATTCGAACATCTGCTGATTTAGTATAAATTGTAATTTTTCATTCAATTTAGGGGCAATGTTTTATGATTAGTATTAAGTTTTATAGCATTTTGTATTGTCGAAAGTACAAATTAAGTTAGAAATGTTTGCCATCTACTCATTTTTGATCGAATTTTTAAGTTTTTACATTGCTTCTCTGAATGTTGGGATGTTTAATACCTCAAGAAAATCTAAAAAAAATTAATAATAATCCTTACGACGAATCTTTCATTACAGCATTAATATTAATTTTATTTTATTATTATTAATTATAATTTTTCGAATTTCTGGCGGCCGAAAAATCTGAGAAAAATACACATTATTAACCATAACAAGGCATTATTAGGGTAAAAATGTGAATGTGGTCTATCGACCGTTTCATTTCGATATTAGCATTTTAAAGTTTCCGGACTTTTTTAGAAATCGATTTTGTAACAAATATTCTGAAAAATTCAAGAATGAAGATTCATGAATGTTTTCATAATTTTTCGTTAAGTAGAACGGAAGAAATAGCGTATAATCTGTTAATTCGATTTCACCCTGTAACTATCCTTGTAGTGAGGGTAGGAACTTGAAAATTGCCTGAGACGGTTTTCAATCAGTGACCTACGGAAAGATCTAAACGAAAGTCAATAATTAAGTGACATTTGACTGTCTTATTCCGTTATGCTCGACATTGAAATGTTGATAAATATCTCAATAATAAATGTCAATATCTCTAATAAAACTATAACACTTACGTTTTGATTGTCATATCGTTTCTTTAATTTTAAATCAATTTAATTTAATAAAAAATGTTGTTAAATAAATCTAGCTGTTTTATCTTATTTATTGCATAGAGATTGTTTTTAATGAAGATTCAAAAAGAATTTTATTCCCATGGAACTTGTATGGAAATGTACAGTTTCTGAATAAAATAAAATTTTATCACTTGTGTGTGTGTGTCTTGTTTCATTAAAATTATAAAATGTACATCATATTCGATTTAGAAACGCTCCACATTTTTTGAGAACGATATATATGTAATTTTGGTCGAAAGTCTTATTGTTAGTTGTACTCTTTGGTATTTAGATCAAGTGATACAGTGGGTCATTCTAAAATTTTTTCGAATATTTAATAAAAAATTGCTGCGCAGATTTAGTTTTTTTTAGTGTAGCATTATTGTGTTGAAAAATATAAGTTCCATCTACGATAAGAATTACGTTTTTCTTTAATTATCCTGTTATTGATTCAACATGATCGTCGCTATTCACGTGGCCACACAGATCAAAAATTTCATCTTTGTATATCTCTTTCAGGATAATATCTTCCATGATGTGATGTTAATCGTCCGGGTAAACAGAGATAAAAAATTCAAATGATATTTTCTTTTATGTACATACACTCAAGTATTATACTCATACATGAAAGTATGCAAACACATTTCTACGACATATATTTAAATAAGTATACATTGAAGATGTTAGCTTTTGGGCATAGTTAATGAACATAAATATGTACAAGTCTTTATTAACAAAATACGACTTCTATCAGAAGTGAAAAAATCCTTTACGGTATATTAAAGTAGAGTATAATAAATGTCGAAATACTAAAACTTTCGATTTAGTAGAAAACGTTGTCTACATAATTTAAAAAATATTAAAAAACATCGAATTTTCACGTCACATAAGTATTCGAACGCCTCATAAAATCAAGTTAAAAAGTTATAAAAATTTTGTTTCAAATTTGTATTACTAGTTTTATACCTCTATTGTTTAATAATATGTTTTAAGAAGTTTGACATTTTAAAACTTATTATTTATTTATAATCGATGTCGTTTCTGTCGTGATTTGTTCATAGTATGTATTTTTTTTGTTACAACTTGTATGACCGAATCAACATTATGTGGTTGGACAGTCATGTACAAGACACATGTAAATATATCTTGTTATCTGTTATTTGTTAATGCATACGAATTATTTTGTAAAATTAGAATGCATTTTTGACCTATTTACTCATTAATACTGATCTAAATAAGTTTTTACACTAAATCGATGTTTTTTGTATTTTGACATTTATATACTTTACTTTAATATACCATGAAGGATTTTTTCCCTTCATTGCATATTTAGGTCTTATCGGTATTTCGGTCACGTTACGATAACTGGTACAAGTAACTGTTTGAAGCATCGGTAATTGGGACATTTGCATTATTTTTATTTTCCATTGATTTCATATCAAATTTAAGCCTTCAACGTTCTAAAAATATTTAGTTGTATAACTAAAGAACTAAACAATATGAAACGCAAGAAAAAGTTAATTTTTACATAAATTTCAGCTAGAAATACATAGATAAACGAAAAATTAGCCTTAATGTCACTTCAGCGTCATTGGATCTCAATCCTATTGAGAACTTATGAGACGAATTAGAAAAATTCCAATAACGTCGAAAGAAATGTTGAAACAACATTTAAAAAAAGGAGGGTTAATATTAATACAGAAAATTTAAAAAAGATAATCTGCAATATGCTACAACGGGTGGAAAAAGGTATTAGCTAAGCAGGTTACTCTATGAAATATTAAATCACTTCTTAATTAGGAAAGGTAACAAAATATTCATCTACAGGATGTGGCACGAAACTGTCACCACGATTTTTCAGGAACTTTAGACAGTGTGACAAAAAAATGTTTCCAATGAAAGTTAGTCAGTATTTAGTCGGCTACATATTAAAATACAAGAAATTTCAAAAACATTGTTGTTCGACTAAAAATCAAAGTCACGTTGACTTTTTTAAATAGCACACTTTATTTTTGCTTACGTAATGTTATTGCTGATAAAAAAATGAATTTAATGACCTATTATATTATGACCTTCAGATGACCTTGACTTCAGCTATTTAAAGTTGAACAACAAAAGCATTGATATTGAAAGCTATTTAATTTCAATCAATTTACAGTAAATTGCTGAAGTCAAGGTTAACTGAAGGTCATAGTATAGTAGGTCATTGTATTTATTTTTTCATCAGCAGTATCTCTGCGAAATGAAAAATACAGGGTGTCGTTTAAAAAAGTCAAGGTGACCTTGACTTGTAGTCGAAAGACAGTAGTTTTTGAAATTTGTTGTATTATAATATATAGCCTACTGATTAACTTTCATTGAAAATATTTTAATGTCAGACTATCGAAGTGCTTGAAAAATTGTGGCGGCAGTAACGTGCCACATCCTGTATATGTATCTTGAAGTGTCCGAATATTAAAGTAACGCTAAAATCAGACATTGTTCCCATCTAAAATTTACCATTTAATAAATATCGTCAGTTATGTGAATAAAATGTATACTATTGTTAATTAGATACAGTGTCTTCATATTCTATCTGACGATGTTTTTTTCTGTCACAAAGTACAAATTTTATAATATTCGAATATTAAAGTTACTCAGGTATACTGTGACATTGTGACAAAGTATGTATTTGGAAGAACTCATTCGTGAAATAATTCGTTACATCAAATGAATTTGATTTAAATTTAACTATGCTCAATCATGTTACTATTCTCTTCGATGAAATAATTGTGCAAATAGCCTTAATTGAAAATTTCAAATTTTCTCGTTGAACAAACAAATTGAATGAACATTTTATGAAATTCCAAATGATTCGAAAATGACACGAAGACCTTGTTATTAACATCAATATGTTGCACGGAACTGAGAAATCTGATAAGATTTTGTGCATTTACGCCGGAATTGGGCGGTTGTAATTTAAAATAGAAGAAAGATTAAAAGAATTTAAAAATATCAATGTTTTATCTTTTATTTATTAACTTCTCAGCTGTGGACGACGTGTATACGCGTCATAAGTAAATGGCAATTTTACATTTTAAGATGCTCACAAATTTCGCACATTTAAAAATAATAGAACAACTTGCCGAGACAAACTATTTGATCTTAAAAATAGATCGACGCAGCTAAGTGGTTAAAGTGTTGAAGGAAGGAATGAACTTACTATTTAGTTTCTAGTTTCCGCATTAAAATCCGGAGTCTACTGATAAGTTGCCTGTACATTCCACACTCCAATGGTTAAGGTGAACGATCTCTCAATTATTAAGTTAAATTCATAATATAAATTCATTTCAGATCTATTATACAACAAAATAGAAAGGCGTGTTGAAAATTCCAAAAGAACTCGAAGAACGAACCAGTTTCAGAAATAAATAGGTCGCGAGAAGGTGGAGCACCAGCTTAAACCTGTAAAGCGGAAATTGTCAATAGCGAGTGCTAAATTCTGCGGCGAACGAATCGAAAGAAGGCGTGCGAAATATTTAAATAATTTCGAGAATCCGGAACTGCGAGGAGGCGGATTTACGTAATAAGAGTATAAAAAGAAGAACAGAGCCGTCAGTAGTATTTGATGTTTCGTAAGCACTTAAGTGCGCCGCTAATCTTCCAATAAAATCCTGTCACCGAGCAAAATGAGAATCACATTTTTGACTTTCTCTACTGTTGTTGTTGGATAACTGTAGATCGAACAGCCACGGGGAAGCGAACGTTTTCGCTTCCATGGAAATAAATGATTGCTCGCCGATGGAACATCTTATTCCTGTTCCAGAGATGAGTTTCCCCCGTGCAAGATATTCAGCTTAATGTTATTGCACATTCCGCGCGGAGAAAATCAACATTTTTACGATCCGAAACGTATTTCTGGGATATTCGTTCCTTTTCTCCTCGTTAAGGAGGCCGCAATACTCGAACATTCGGGAACATGCTTTACGTGCTTGTTCCGTCCGCCGCAATAATGCTATCGTAGGCGAATTTTTGCGACTAAATATTGAATTCCCGCGTACAGTGAGTGCTCAATTGAATAGTAATTTTGAGATTAATTTCGTAGTTGAGACTGGATCAATGAATTCTTAAATGGAAATCTATATATGTATGTAGTTACTTGAAATTCTTGTTGTCATTTTACAAAATGCTAGTATTCTGATATACTATATACAGTGAAACCCATTCAAATCGATCGAGTCAAATATCTTCGATACCGACGATTATACTAAAAAATGTTTCAAACGAAATTTAAATGGTTTTCAAGGGCGCGTAATCTGATATTAAAAAGATTTTTCAACTTTAATCTTTTAAATGGAATCATATTTTTTTTTCATACCAGTCGATTCACTTCGCCGTTCTCTTGATAAAAATACTAAGGCATTTATCGCGAAAAATCATTGGTTTAGAAGATATTTGAATTATAGTAATGCATAGTGCAAAAATACGACTTTCAATCTGAATGCAAAGATTTTTTACGAAAAATTTTTTTACGAAAGATCTTTTTTACGAAAGAAACATTTTTGAAACATTTTTTACTATCATCAACGGTTTCGAAGATATGTATTTGACTGGATAGATTTAAATGGGTCATCCTGTGTACAGGGCGAGTGTCGTAATATGACGAAATGAAGTAACCCATAAAATATTTACGAAGAAATGTTTGAGATAGAAGCTGCATGGCTTCTAGGGTGACACATAGTATTCTAATCAGTTCTATGTCTTTTTGCTTTTTTATCAAAATGTGAAGGTGACTTTCAATTATTAGTATTACACTAGATGGAGTCTAAAATACATAGTTACTGAGATATTAGCAAAAGTAAATTATTTAGTGGATACAGCATTTACGCTGTATCAACGTCGCTGTTAACATAACGTAGTCAGACGATTTTGTTTACGAGTAGCCGATCGGTAAACACAGTTTATCGTTAAACACTATGCTGCATTTAATGCAACATAGGTAACAATATAAGCAACAACGTATTAGTCGTGCATGCTCTGCAATGACAGCAGAAACTCTTGAAAATGTTTCTCGCTCTCTAATAATAAGATTACGTAATTGTATTGATTTTTACGGGAAACAGTTCGAACATCAGTTGAAAGAAAATTTATTTTGCTAATATATCAGTTACCATGTATTTTAGTGTACCTATTTGGTATAATACTTTTTAATGTAGAATTCAACGCTTTATCCGAATTCGGGAAGAAATATTAACTATTACATTTAAATAATTGAAATTGACCTTCATATCTTGATAAAAGAACAAAATAACATAAAACTGATTAGAATACCATCGTTCGGTACTATAGTGGACAAAAATACCATAAAAATATATTGTAAATATTTTAGCACTTATTATAACGTACTTCACAACCGTGAATACCCAACCGAAGTAAAACTTTTGTAGTAACAGTGTTATAAGTTAATACTGTCGGTATGCTTATACAATAGACTCCCTCCCGTGAGACTGCATCCCTAGCCGAATAAACGATTGGCCAATTAATCCGATTGATATACATACGTATATGGAAGTTTAAAATAAAATACGAAATATAAAGGATGGAACATTTAAATGGGAACACCTAAGTATTAAAATTATTAATAGTTGTATAAAAATATTCCGGAGGAAAACTTCATGAGAAATTGCGGATTTTTCTTCTCAGTTAACGCAACGTATATGTGTACAGGGTGTCCCAAAAGTTAATCAAAATCGGGAAATGAAGGATTCCTGAGGTCATTTGAAGTAACTTTTTCCTTAGCACAAATGCAATTCGCAGCTTTGTTTACGAGTTATTAACGAAAAACAGTGACCAATGAGAGGCGAGATAAACTGACGTGAGACGGCTGAACCAATCAGCGGAACTGGACTTCGTGCGCGTTCGTTGGCTGGGCTGCCTCGCGCCAGCCAATATAATATAATCACATACAATAGGATACAGTCAATCTACGTCAATCTATATACAGTAGGATTCTCTTATCCGAAGATTTATTTTTGTAATATCCTGATACCGAAACATTCTATTACTGAAAAATTTCATTCAAGTTCTCTTCTAGGTGATAATGTATCTAAATAATACAATGATTATAAAATAGAATGTATGACTACCAGACTATTGTAAAAATAAATGTTCGGATAAGGAGTCCAAAGCTTTTATTATATTTTTTAACCTTTTCTTGTGTATCTTGATAAAAGATGTCGCCTCATCTCTTAGTAAGAAAAACATAATAATTTAACACAGAGTAGTTAGAAATAGAAGCGGTCTACAGAGCACTTAAAGGGATTTTAAAACAATTTGAAATTTCAAGATTTGAACGTTATGTTGACACGATCAACAATAACACACGTTATGTATACAATAGTATAGAGAGTTAAATATAACATGTAATGATATTAAAAATGAAACAACTACATGGCGCGAAATGCTACCGCGTCTCTTGATTCTTAATTCATTTTTTATCGTGTAACAATTTCTCCCGTGTTAAGGCATGTTATTACAAAATTCTTCAACCTAGATTGTATTAGCTTTTATTATATTTTCTACCTTTTAGTTCAAAATTTATCGTTCAAAATTTAATCAGAATAAAGTGTCGAAGCCACCTATCGGCAAAAATGTGAGTCACAAAAGTGTACAGTGTGTGTAGTATCGAAAGCTGAAAATGGAAAATTATATATAATAATTATACGTGAAATTGATATCTCAATATCTCAACAATTTTTATCCTAGTTGACATGTTTGAGGACTTTTTGTCCACGCATGGTGACACTAGACAATTGTGCGATCGTTAAAATTAATTACAGAATGGTTTAAACGAATAAATCGTTATTAAAATTTTTGGCCGTTTTGGTCAAAGAAAAGATACGGAGTTAGCGTTGTGCTTCACTCAATTACTTGGCGTGAGACGTTGCCGCGTCTCATGACCAATGACACAAACTTATAAATCATTAATGCACAAAATCCGTTGTTTCGATATTTTCTTTGGCCGCACTAAATAACATTCATTTCAGAAAAAATTTCTTACTTGTTACAGATGTTCCCACGGGAAGTATGAAGAAAATGCTGGTCAACCTTCTAATATTAGCTGTCACAGTTCTTTCAACGAATGCGTTTCCATCGCCAGGAGACTATGAGCAACAGATAGGTCTGTATACTACCATTCTACGTTTTATAAACACATTCTGAAACACATTAGTGAATCTAACGTTGTTACAGCTAATCGTTAAGGCAATTATTTAGAAGTTTACACGCCTCCTTTTGAAATATGTTGTTGTTCAGGTCATCATTCAGAACAACTTCTCCCTACACATGTTACCGCATCTCGGCTTTAATTTCCGAGATAATCGCAGAAAATTAAATTTATTGTTGGATTACAAGTACACTTTATTCTGAGTACAAGCGCACTTTATTCAATGACTAGATTAAGTTCGGATTATAGATCATTTAAAGTATCTTTTTCCTTAGCGCAAATGCAATTCATGGCTTTGATTACGAGTTATTAAAGAAAAACATTGACCAATGAGAGGTGAGATCAACTGGCACAAGGCAGCCGAGCCATTGAGATGTACCGAGCTCCAACCTCTCATTGGCTCGGCCGCCTTGCGTCAGCTGATCTCGCCTCTCATTAGTCAGTGTTTTTCGTTTTCTCCGCAAAAAAAGTTATTTGCGTGAAGACCACAGAATATTACATAAATATATAAATATTAATTACATTATATATAAATCGCCTTTGTTTTTCGACAAATATTAAAAAAATTGAAATACACTACCATATTGCCGATAAAATACAGTATAACTTCCTCCCCTTCCGTCCTTTTTTAATGTTTACTATTTACGAAAAAAGAACGCTGGTACAAATTATCGCGAGCAGCAGGTTACTGTATAGCCGTGCATTTTGATAAAAAAAATAATATTAGTAGAATATGGATGAAAACACGAATTTGAGATACAATATAATATACATAGTACAACATAATTTAATATAATAAATATAGTTACATTATTTAATATAATATAATTTCAACAGTGATTGAAATACGTACGGTTAAATTTACACGACTCAACCCCACTCTCCTCTAACATCTTCTCCATCATCTCCAACATTCTTTTATCAAACATGATGCAAATCGGATTACACCTTTATCGGAAAGCTTGTTATTATAAAGGATGAGTCACGTAACTTGCACACCTCAAATAACGTTGAATTAGTTGATATTGAGAACTTGGAAACCTATCTACATACAACCTATTCACCTTTGAAACTAAGTATTTAATCATTTTTCATAAGAAGCATAATTTAAAAGTTATTTATGGTGTGCCTGTTACGCGACTCACCCTGTAGATTACTTATTAATTAATCCGATTTACGTCGTGTGTGAACTCATTATAACCAGTATAATCTCAGCTATCTATTGATGCTACAATTATAAAGAGAGAGAGAGACAAGTCGAAAATTATTGAAAATTTAATTTTCTTTATTGCTTGCGCTCGCTATATCTATTCTCTTACTTTGTCAAAAGTCGTGCTCATATTAATACGCTGAGGGAAGAAATAATTATATGAATTGATAATTATACTTTTTTATACAAATTAAAAAAAACTGAAGGTGATGGAAAAAATGAATTTCGAATTCGCGTTTAGCGCATAAAAATCTATGTAGATTATTATTATGCAGAGGAAAAAAATGTTAAAATTTCTTAGTAAGGCGTTATCGAAGTGACGTTATCAAAAATAAAAAATGCTAAAAATTGTATAGTATAATCTTTATCGAGAAGAAAATCATATTTGTTTAAAATTATCGATGAAGTTACTGGTAGAGTTACCAACGAAGTTATTGATGAAGATCAGACATCTCATATGCAACAACCTAATAACATTGTTGCAAAATTTGAATTTAATCACTGATTGTATATATGTCTCTCACCTAAACAGCATTCGAAGTTCCCGAGCAACAGTTTGTTCAACAAACGGCTAATACGGATTACTTTGATGTCGATAACTCAAAATCGTCGTCATTCTTGGAGCAAACGGCAGATTTTACCATTAGCTGTTTTGGGCAAAACAGGATCTGCGTCAAGAAAGCTGACTGCCTTAATGGCTACGTTCACGTTGCCAACAATAACCTTCTAGCGAATAAGGTAAAATTTCTCAATCTTTTCTTATTTCTTATTTAAGTTTATGCGTTAAGTGAACTGTAGACTACGAGGTGTTTTCACGAGATACGTTACACTCAGAAAGGGGTGATTCCTGAGGCGATTCGAAACAACATTTTCCTTAGCGCAAATGCAATCCGCGGCTTTGTTAACGAGTTATTAACGAAAAAGACGGACCAATCAGAAAGCGGGAACGGCTGGTGCGTTCCAGCGCAGCCAATGCTGCGTTGAGCTTGCTATCTGATTGGTCTGTGTTTTTTGTTAATAATTCGTTAACGACACCGCACAGAACATATTCGCTAGGGCAAAATGATTTCAAAAGACCTCAGGATTCAACTGGTTGAACGTTACGCAATCTTTTTAAGACATTCTGTACTATTTACATATTTATTAGAAGAAAATTATGCCAATAAATTCGGTAGGCTCGATAAAATAATGGAATTTAAAACGCTACTGATACTGAGTATTAAAGATCAGAAGTTCAAGCGAAAATGTCTCGAAAGTAAAACCATGTGACATGTTGCAATCAAACGTAAAAGTTAATTTTTACGCTGATGGATTGAGTATAATCATTCGATAGAATGATTAATATCATAATTCTTAACTTTTCGATCTTCGTTGTATTAAATAATTTTTAAATTTTCATTTTATCCAGTATTTATGGTCGCTAAGTGGACGATAAATGTGTTAATTATATTTCTACTTGGTATTAGCAACTGTACAATAAGTATGAAATTAATTTACAGCAAAAGGATATAATTGTATTTAATATCACATATGTTAATTGTGGTACTTCAATTATATTTATTAATTGTATTTAACTGATTAATTGTGTCGCTCCTACAATATTACAATTTGGAAAATACAGTTTATTTTTTATATTTTTGGACTGAGCGTTTAGAAATTATATCTACAAGAAATTTTCATTAAACATAATTCGCTAGAAAATATTTGTTTTTCGGTACAATCTACCGATACATTTCTTACAATAGAATTTAATTACACCTTTTAAAATCGTTATCACTTTTTTTAAAACTGGTCTAAATGACTGGAATGTTTTTGTAAATTTTGGAGGGGTTAGTTCACTATACAATCATTGAGAGATCTTTTTTAAATTTTGCTGTTACTTGGAATAAAAAAATGTAAAAAAACGTTAAAAATACGTTAAAAAATATATTTTTTAGATCTCGGTAACATATACATGCTGAAAATTTCATTGAAATCAGTTGACGCACAGTAACAGTTCCGAACAACATCAACCGATTTCAACGAAAGCTCCAGCATGTTATACAGGGTGTGGCATGTAACGTGTCGCTACGATTTTTCAAGCACTTTCGACAGTCTGACAGAAAAATGTTTCGAATAAAAGTTAATCAGTATTTAGTTGGCTATATATTGAAATACAACAAATTTGAAAAACTATTGTTTTTCGACTAAAAGTAAAGGTTATCTTGACTTTTTTAAATGACACCCTGTATTTTTGACTTTGCAGTGTTATGATGAAAAAATGAATGACCTACTATACTATGACCTTCAAATGATCTTGATTTGAACAATATAGGGTTGAACAACAAGTGTTAATATCGAAAGCTATTTTATTTCAATCAATTTACAATGAGTGTTCGAAGTGTAGTCGAGTAGCATTATAATATGTGACAGTATTATAGCTGTCACACTATTGTATTATAGCTGTAAGCACTATTGAAATTGTGCTTACAAGAAAATAGACTGAGGACTACCAAATGCATTTTTTAAATTTTCATTACAAAATCGGATAAAACATTGAAGAAAAGTGAGTTTGTTATTTTTTTGTCATTTCAAGTAATAGCAAAATTTAAAAAACTGTATTTTAGTAACTGTACAGTAAAATAGACCCTCTAACATTAAAAAAAGAAACTCAACTCACTTAGTTTAGTTTTAAAAAAGTTATAACGTTCGAAAAACAGCACTTATTTTCTGCAATCGACCCACTCATTGTAAAAATTAATAGAAATACTATTGAGATTAACTTCAATCTGATCAAATTATTTAAAAGTGAATTTTAACCTGTTACATAATTACCTATTATTTCTTGCTGTTGATGTAATGTATAAGAAAAATTTATATGTATGTATTCGTACAAATACTTGAGTTATTTGATGTTGTCATTTACAAGACTCACCCTGTATAGGAAGTAAAATACAAAACCCTAAACAAATTGTTCAGCTTTAGTTGGATGCAACGAAACATTTCGTTGATTTCCTCGCAAAATAGGAATTGTCTGCATCGATTACAGGAAATAGAGACTGATTAGGAAGTCCATTCTTCCTTTAATCGTTTTAATGGATTAAAAATAATAGATTTCTAAATTCCTTCGATTTTTAAACTAATTTAAATGACAACTACCAAATTTCATCACTAATCCATAAAATTCACAGTTTAGTAATGACTAGACAGCTACCGTTACGAATCGCTGTAGCTTCTTACGAAATCGTAATATAGTAGAAAGAGCGTTCTCTCGGAGTAAATAAAAAAGCGATATTTTTTTCATCACGCAAGTCGATCACGCAAGAAGAACATGGCTTTTTTCACGAAATACTACACATTCGTAGTCGACATTTTTTCCAATCAAAAGAAGATGTATTTAACGATATCTGACGCAATAGTCAAGGTCATATTATGAAGTCAGAACGAATTACGTAGTCGGCCGAATCTTGTTTAGAGGGGTAAGGGATTCGTGATTCTGGATCTCTTATTTGGAGGCCCGCTTTCGAAGCGAGGAGGAGGATAATGATGATGACTTATCGAGCGACTCATTATAATCTTCCCATGATTTCAAACTATTGCGCCATGCGCCCGTGATCATCCTCTTCTGATTTTGTGAAAGGTGCGAAGAAAGGATCCACTTATTTTGAAATTGAAATTCGACATTTTGACTAATGGATTCGGTGGAAAGTACATTTGCTCCAAGTAAAAATTAGACATTTTGACAAACATTCAATTGAAATACAACTGGATATAAATTCAAAAAATATATTTATATCAATTTTTAATTGATTAAAAAAGAATAACATATTATGTATTCATAAAATCAGGTAACTTACAATGGTTTAAAAATGGTGTTCGATAACAGTATAAAAAATAAGATTCGGATATTTGTTCGAATAAATGCAATCATTTTGTGATTAATACATACAGTACTGTCCCTTGTCCTTTCATTTTTGTTACGAATGTATCAATTGCAAAAGACAGGATCCAAGTAAACGGCAACTTCGAAATGTTATAAACTCGGTCCAAACTTAATTTGATTAAACATTCAAGGATTACTTTCAATTAGATAGATTAAATACCCTTAAGTAATAAATACGCTTTTAAACGAGATATGACAAACAATATAATCAATAAGATTTATTACAAAATTTATTTGAAATTCATGAATTCTGTTCATGTCTTTAACCCTTTTGTAATTTACAGACTTATTTTTGTCGTGAATATTAAAAAATGTGTCGTCCGAACCCTTTAGAAAAAATACTATTAACATTACAGTAATGTTACAGTTCCTTTGTTCACAATGTTTACTACAGTTTACATTAGTAAACTAGTATACTATAGTTTAGAATGTTCTTATTTAATCTGTTTACTATAGTCATGAAACAGCCTAAATGTGAAATCGAAGCAGACTTGGCAGATTCCTTGTTAGGAATCTTGTAGTACATTAGTATTATGATTAATACCTTTATTTCAATATCGCAACCTTTGGATTTGGTTTACAATTCTCTTATGCATATCTATTTCATTTAACGTTCGTTTCTTTAATTCTCTCTTTAAAGCCTATTATTTATTATTACATGTATTAAGTGTATTATATCCTATTATATTATATGTACTGTATTATATTACGTCATACTACGCTATATTACTGTACTATATGTAATATGTTGTTTGGACACTAATCTTACTTATCTCCTTTTCTGAACTTATGTAATACTAGATTTACGGACTGAGAAAATTTAACTTGTTTAAAATTTTATTGCTATATACATACATATACAAATGATATTCCATGTAACAGTCGCCACGATTTTTTGAGCACTTCCAACAGTGTGACAAAAAGATATTCCCAGCAAAAGTTAATCAGTTTTAAATCAGCTACAGATCTCAATTTAACAAATTTTTGAAAAAATGTTTCATTCTAAAAAGTCAAGGTCACCTTCATTTTTCTAAATTACATGATATATTTTTTACTCACTTCATATTATTGTAGTTCGTGTTAAGTCGAATTTAACAACCTGTTATACCATGACCTTCGGATGATCTCAACATAAAAAGAAAATGAAAACAATGAAGTGATATATTTTCGATGAAAATTGTTTTAGTTTACATTGTACCAGTTCGAAGTGTGGAACATCTAAAGCAGCATCACTTCATTGATTTCACTTTTTTTTACATCAAGGGCATCCGAATTCGTTTTGACAACGAGCTACAATAATATGAAGTAAAAAATATATCATGCAATTTGATGAATACGGCCTTGATTTTTTGGAATAAAACATTTTTTCCTAAGTTTTTTATATAGCAATCTATAGCTGACCAAAAACTGATTCACTTTTGTTCGGAACATTTTCCGTTAGACTGTCGGAAGTGCTTGAAAATTCGTGGCGATAGTTACGTAGAACACTCTGCATATAAAACTTAAATATTATTTTTTAAATACATATGTTAGTTTTTAGTTACATAATGAAATATAGGTAAATATAAATTCCTCCCCTCCGCCGACCCCTTCATTTCGCATTGTCGAATGTGGTATAACCTATTTTTACGGTTATGAGTCAATTTGACAAATAAAATGGTTTAACAGTTAATTGCTTTAAACGCATGAAATTTTTGGCTTACATGTAGGAAGCTCTTATCAGTATTCTAAAAACATCGTATGCGTAAACATTCATGTTCGATCTTGTCAATTTATTAGTTAGCTTGGTTATATGTCAGGGTTAGAAATAGAAATCGGTTACGAGCCTTTGTGCTAAATATAATAAAAAT
This sequence comes from Megalopta genalis, assembly GCF_051020955.1. Taxonomy (NCBI): domain Eukaryota; kingdom Metazoa; phylum Arthropoda; class Insecta; order Hymenoptera; family Halictidae; genus Megalopta; species Megalopta genalis. Next base: position 874,573 of record NC_135017.1, read on the forward strand.
GTTTGCGGAAAATGTATTTTAAAAGATTTTACATGTAAAAAATGTTTTCAATGAAGTTTTTCGTGTAAATTGATTTGGAACTATTTTTTTTGCAAAAGCCTCAATTAAAGTAAATCTAGTGTTAATTCATATTTTTTTCTCTTTGGTTTCTCCAGCGGTTAGGAATCATGTACTATTTGAAGTTTAATAAGTACTATTAATTCAAAAGTACAAGAAAGCTACTAAACAGATCACCTTGATAAACTCATCGGTATTCACGTATTCAGTTTTTTATCTCGTCGAAGTCCGTATAAAATTTCGATCCGGTTATCACAATTTGTCTTTTTTCCTTGAGTTTAATGAAATCGATGAGATCCCGTTACGTACACGACCTATAAAACCTGAAGGATGCTTGAGGAATAATTTGATTTGTGAATTTCAACACAGTGATTCTGATTAACACTTTCGATCAACGCCCGCGCGCGCGCGGTTATGCCATAGTTTAATCATTAATCAATTGAATCATAGTTTAATCATTAATCACACGAAGATCATTGAACTCGGTTTGACGTCAGTTATGATATCATGAAGCGATAAGTAAATGGTTTGAAGTGCTACTCGAAGAAGACCTTCCAATCGTCTTAAAGGTGGCATAGGAAAAAACTTGTTTGCACAATCAGACCTGCCTCGTAGAATTTACACAAACCTTTGTTCGTACCGTGCTAACCTCTCGGTCGCGTCGACCGATTTTGAAAGTGTGTACCCACGCTACGATGCTTTCTAAATATTTTATCAATCGGACTGTGTGCAGTCTTCTTCATGCGAATTTTTCCAATCTTTGGTTTCATTTTGTGTTTCGACCTTCGCTAAAAATAATTGAGAACGTTGAAAAGTCACGAATGATTACGTGATTACGTTCTCACAAACATTTTAACAGACATAGCAAATGGTAATTGTAACACAAATAGTTACCATTTCTCTGTGACTGCACTACAAACCTATAATACAAAATAAAAGTACTCAACAGAATACAAGTCGTAACATCCTTTTATTTTTAATTATCTCAATTTTGATACTATTTTAAGATTTAACGTTTATCCATTTGAATCACAAATGCACAAAATTCAATGATATAATTTTGACCACAATTTCTGCCCTTGATGTTTATTTTATAGATTTTTCTACAATGTTTACTCTATTATAAATAAACTTTGGTAATTATACTTGTAGATTAGGGATAATGTTACTGATTTTTATAATCTTTAGTATCACAAATTCCACAAAAATTGAATCGTATCAAGCTCTTTCATAGTACATGCGAAATTTTTTATTATACTTATTACAAATTATTATATATATTTATATATATTATATATTTTATAAATAATTATTATATTATATTTATTACATTTTATTATTCTTATTATTGTTGCAATAAATGGAGGAAGTTACAATCGTAATAGATTATGAAACAAAATAATGTGATACTCCTAGATTGTTCGCCTTTCTCAATACCAATGATGGGCACAACAATTTTCTACACAACAAAATAACTTCATTAATTTGAATATTTCACTTGTTATTGATAACACGAAGACAGATCGAAGATAAACGTTGTTTGATTCTAAGGGACATATGTTGCGATAAATAGAGAATTTGGTAATTATTTACAAAAGGGTTCTCTATTGTCCGATTTTGATAAATATGTCGTATTGTTCGAAACATGTATCTTTTTCCTTTATAAAAAATGTCGCGTTACATTAATTTCTGTTTGTTTACTGTTTCTAGAAACACGTAACGACAATCAATATACAATCTATTTATAATAATGCGCGAGCTTTCTAAGCAAATAATGAAAACCAATCACTTACCCAACCTATACATACATATAACGTTCGCAAAATAGTTTTCGAGAACGTTTTTAAAACGCCTTTGAAGGTTATAAGTGGACTGCGCATTTTAGACATTTATTAGAAAAACGAATGAATGAGATATGTTACAATGTTATGAAGATATTAGAAAAATTTAAGAATATTGTTACATTATTTTGTACCCATTACAATTGTGAAAAAATGGATTCGTTTTTATTTATTTTTAGCTTCTTGCAGTTAACTTAAAGAGCTGCTATATTAAGGTTCCGCGCAGGCTAGTTATTAATATATGTTAGGTCTGGGTTAGGTTCAGGTTCTACGTGAATATCGGAAACTAATCCAGAACGACATTATTTACGTAGACAAATGTTATTCGAAATGTCAAGCTGTGTATTATATTTAGATTCCATCAAAATCGTGGAGAGGCACTCTTTTGCAAATAATCATCGCAAATTGTTCTAAAATAAATACTTGTGAATGCAGAAAATGGACATAAGATATATAAGGACACTCTTTTGCAATAAACTAATTTATCATAATATAAATATACCATACAAATTCCACACTTCGCTCAAACACACGTGCTTACACTCAGGAAAACTCTGTCATACAACGCTTCACTTTTAGTTATACCCCTCTCTCACCTTCACATATCGCAGACAACGCTACCAACCTCTATGATTCTCTCTATCATTCTCTCATCCATCCATATAAACATTTATATCCTCACCCACAAGACATTCAGTAAAAGCAAGCACATACAATATTTTCAGTGATTTTAATGTCATGGATGTATTTTTTAAAATGGGATTTAATCGGATTCTTTTTAACCAGATTAATATCGTGATCTTTACGCGACTTTGAATACAAAATAATTTAGAAATTACTGACTTGAAAATTCCGAAAAATGTGTTTCTGAGAAAAATATTTATCATAATATTTTCCATTTTTAATCATAGACTTTGTCAGGTTTATCATTATTTTCGTACGTTATCAAAAACATGGAAAATAATGTCAGTTACCCAGTAAGCAATTTGTCCTGAATTTGACATCAATCTAACCGTACGCTGTTGTGTCAAATACCAAGCCATCCCTTCCTGCATTTCACACCGAATTTGGCACCATGCCAAATCCAGGCCAAACCCTATAGCGCCACGTGCCACGTGAGTGCGATACGTTCCCTCTTCAAACGATACGTTTCGCTACAAATGGTTCCGCAAAGATTTGCCATTGATTTGGTAACGCCAAGCCTCTGGTACCAAATACCGAGAAGAATCTCCTTTCAGTAGAGCCTTAGCACTAAATTCACATTTCCTTCACAAAATACGCCACCAAGTGTTTTACATGTATTTGGTCGAAGCAGACTTGGCTGACTGGGTAGAAATCAAGTTATTTTGTTCACTCGGTATAGAACCTTTGAGGCGGAGAATACATACGAGAGGACAGTCACTAATATTTAATTCCTATTTTTTTTTAAACAGGGGCGAGCATGCAGAGTTCAAGACGAAGTCTGTTGCCAAGCTGTCGCTAAATTTCAAGTCGGACCTTCAGAAATTGAACCGTCTGGTCAAAATTCGGCCGGCACTAGTCAAAACGCAGGATTCGTGAAGCAAAGACCTGTGATACCTCAACAATCATTCGGTGGTCCTCCCACTCAACAGATTTCTGCAAGTAAGATGGTTTATTTTCTGGATCCGATCTCTTAACACTATTTTTACCGATCTTTTCTATCGATGAAGCATGATTAATAGAGCGCGAATTTTTATGCAAAATGAAAATATTCTGCAACTGTTGTAAAGCACACGAGCCAATTAGAAACATTTTCCGTTATTTAACAATTTTATTAGAACGAAATTAACATATTGTGATATTCTCTAATACTTGTAATCTATTTATTTTTTCATAAAATCTACAATCTAGTGATTATAAGAAAATAATTATTTGATTAAAATAATTTTGAATTAAAATTGTGGAAGATGTCCTTTCACTCTTTTGATAAAAATAGTGTTAATCTGTAGTATAGTTTTGACCACGACGGTAAAAATTCTGGTTGTTGTAGTTTACAAGAGTTGATTTGTTTCAACCAATACAGAGTGTCCGGTCACACCCAAATTTGAGGTAATTTGAGGTAACTTATTCCTTAACGAAAATGGTCTCCGTGGCCTCGTTAATGAGATATTAACGAAATACACGGGCCAATCAGAGAGCGAGTACGGTCAGCGTGTTTCAGCGCAACAGCGAGTACGATGTGAGCAGCGAATTCAGGAAAAGAGGCTACGCAAAAAATGGGGTGGCAACATTACAATTTTGAACTACGATCAGAAAGGGGCTCTACGTTGCGTCGTGATGGCAATTTAGATTTATAATGTTCACGCGGTAGATAGGTCATGTCACTCATGCAGGACTTCAGCGCATGTGTTGCCTGTCATATCCTGCACTGTCCATATGCCCAGTCCTTTTTAATTTTACTCCCAAATATGTAAACTCCTTCACCGTTTCAATCTCCTGTTCATTGCGCATCCATAATGCCTTTCTCTTCTTCCCTTTTCCTTTTACAAATATCAGCATTTTTTATTTTGACAGGTTTAATACCATAAATTTGATATGTGTCGCATTTTTACAAAAATAATGTCGGACATTGCAGATGTTCGCGTTGGTGTACCAACGCACGTGCAACTCGGTTGTGCGGCAGCTCTGCTGTGCGTCGAAGAACAGTTTTGTACCGTGGATGGTACAGTTGCCACTGAACCAGTTCATTTGACCAGTAGACAGTTTCTGCAGCGGGTACCATTAAGTGTAAGTAAATAATGGAAAATTAATACATTAATAAACAGTAGAAAATCTATATTACTACCTACAGTAGGTAAAAAAAGTATTAGACGGTATAACATTTTTAAAATTTGACTAAATAACTTCAAGTTTTTGGAGATGTCAGGGGAACTAGTTTACTGTACAATGACAAAATACTTTCTTTTTAATCTTGCTGTTACTTGGAAACACAACAAAAAATAAATAAAAAACTTACGTTCTTGCATTTCTTTTATCTAAGGCATTGGATGATATCAAAATCTCTACATTTCTCGTAGTAGTCAGCCAATTTCAAATAATTATTAAACTGCGAATTTTATGCATTTTTGACAAATAAGAGTAGATCAAATACAAAATAGTCAAAACATATATATATATATTATATATATATATATATATATATATATATAATATATGCTTTTTCTCGAGTTATAATTATATATATATGTTTTGACTATTTTGTATTTGATCTACTCATATTTGTCAAAAATGCATAAATTTCGCAGTTTAATAATATATATTATTATATATTATGTAACAGTGTATTATATATATATAATACTATTACATTATCTTTAACTCACAAAATAATTCAAGAAAGAAAGAAATATCTATGTAGCTTCTTTATCTTGCAGTTAATGCAAACCATTTTTATTTTATAATAAATATATAATAATCTGTAGCACAATAATCTGTAGTATAATAACACTGTTCAACAAATCAACATTTTTTTTCTGCCTTCTAATAATTTAAAAAAAATGCCGAAGTACATATTTTCTACGGAATATTTTTGCATATTTACGAGAAATTGTTTATCTCACACGAAAACTAACCACAATATCTGATTATATAGACATTTCTAAAGAAGTGACTGTGGAGAAAAAATGTCGAAGCGTTTTTAAATTCGTATAACTCGAGAAAATATCTGCAAGGTTTGCTGCTCGCTTGCCTCGACTCGGCAGTGCTGCAGCTGTGCGTGATCAGCGCCGGTAGAGACGCCCAATGGGGCACCCATTTTGTGTGAGTAACGTTTGATTTCTTTTTTAACATTTAACTGTTCTAGCTTCAGTTTTTATTTATATTCCTGTGAATACTAATCACCGATCTATCAAGTATTTCTAAATTAATTTTAACGAAAAAACGTGTTATTGAAAGTTTTTGTTTCTAAACTTTTTAAGTTTAGCATTGAAACAAAAAATAATAAATATGTAGAATTTAATATTACCTCTACAATATTCGATGCACGAGAAAATTTTAATATTTTACTTGACAGTTACACATATATCTTCTTGATCTCCATAATTTTCGGAAATGTGGGGTTCCTAAGGTCATTTAAAATAACTTTTTCTTTAGCGAAAATGCAATCCGCTGCTTCGTTTACGAGTTATTAACGAAAAACACTGACCAATGAGAGGCGAGCTCGTCTAGAGCTAGGCTGCCGAGCCAACGAGTGGACGAAGCCCAGTTCCGATGACTGACTTGGTCGCCTGGCGCTAGGCGAGTTCGCTTCTCACTGGACAATGTTTTTCGTTAATAACTTGTAAACGAAGCCATAGATTGCATTTTCGCTAAGGAAAAAGTTATTCCAAGTGATCTTAGTATGCTCTCCATTATTGTATCGTTGGATACGGTTCGAAATTTAATTTTTAATTAAGTAAATTCCGACTGATTCGCTCATCGCTTTAAAGAATTATTGATAATTGGTACTGTTATACCTACGTAGTTCAATATAAATATAATTACTGTAATTTTGCAAGATTTGAAACAATTTAGAAAATAGTAATATTACCGAAGAATATTGTGAAACTCTGTCAAATTTTATATTTAAAGTTTTTAAGTTACACATAAGCTATCTTAAAGAATTTTCTTAAAGAATTTTTTATTTAATAATTTTTTTATTCAACATTTGTCATCAGGAATGTGCACAGGAATATAAAAACAACTAAGGATAGAACAGTTAAATGTTAGAAAAGAATTCAAACGTTACACACATGGGATGGGTGTCCTATTGGACGCCTCTATTGGCACTGATCACGCGCAGCTGCGGCACTGCCGAGTCGAGAGAAGCGAGCAGCACACCTTGCGGCGGCAACAACGCCGTGTATGCTTCGCCGGCAGATATTTCCTCGAGTTGTACGAATTCAAAACCGCTTCGACACTTTTTCTTTATAGTTACTTCTTCAGAAATGTTTACAGAATCAGATGTCGTGGTCAATTTTCGAGTCGGATAAACAATTTCTCGTAAATATGCAAAAATATTCCGTAGAAAATGCCGTACTTCGGCATTTTTTTAAAACTTTGACGGTCATTTGACACTATTTAGAAACACAAAATATTATAAATATCGATACTGACATATTCAAGAATCTTTCCTCCATCTTAATACCGCGAGGACTACGCCCCCTGGCCACCGCGTCGTTGCATCTCGTTCCCCGTATTGCTTTCGCCGGCTCACAGTAACTCAGGCGCGTATCGTAGTAAATCCGTTGCGCATTAGGGCGACGCTCGTATCAATAGATTTTCACGTCACTAACAAAACAAAACGCATTAACACTAGTACCTCATGGCTGATGTGAGAATCTATTGACGTGAGCGTCGCCTTAATACGCGAGTCAATTTGACGTACGTCACCACAGTGCAGTTACGAAAAATCATTACGCAAGGAGTGGGGGCAGGCGACGCATGCGCAGAGTCCCGCACAGCGGTGTGGGACGTCTATCGGCTGAACATTGTTACGTTGCCATCGTAGTTCAGAATTACAATATTCAGCCGGTAGACGCTCCACGCCGCTGTGCGGGACTCTCTGCGCATGCGTCGCCTCGCGTAGTAATTTTTCCTGACTGCACTGGTTACGAGTTAATTTGACGTATGCCATTACTTCAAGGTCAACCCTGGATTTTTTGTTGTTGATACTAAACCTTCAACTATAATTATAATTTTCAATGGAATTTTCGTTAATTGATACCAATTATAAGGTACTTCACAGTTTGGTGATTAGTATCCAGAGGAATATATGAAAAAAGACGGAACACTGAAGTACTAAAAAAAACTCAAATACAACTTACACAAAGTGGATGCCCCATTGAATCCCTCTATCGGTGTTGATTACGCATAGCACATCGACCCTGACGAATCGAGAGAAGTGAACAGCGGAGCACATGGCGGCAAAATGTCGTGGACGCGTTGCCGGCGAATATTTTCTCAGCCTGCTCGAAATGTAAATCGTTTCGATACTTCTACCGGGCAGTTTCTTCTTCAGAAATGTCTACAGAATCCGATCATAGGTAGAGTTTTCATACTGGACATAGAACTTTTCATAAAAATACAAAAGTATTACGGAGAAACTACGCACGTCGACACCTTTTTAAACTTTGACATTAATTTATAGTTATTTAGGACCGAAAACAATTAATAAATTGTATGCCACTACGTTCGTGAAACTATCCTCTGTCTGTCAAGAACGATCGGAACTTTCTAACGTTTTTACTTTTCATGGAATGCCTCATGTTTGTCGAAAATTCTGGGTTTTTACAAAAGCTCGTGTTTTTCGAAAACCGGAAATGATATAACAATTCGGTTTCCAGATTCTTGTTCGGGAAGTGAAGCTCTACAAGGATCAACAATGGCTATTGAAAGACAAAATTTATGTCGGACAGTATTATTTAATAGCTACAAGTTGAAGTTTTGGAATCTGTAAAGATAATGATGTTTTAGGTTGCGCTTATGTTCATTAATGATACATTTTGTAGAAATGTTGTAACTAGAAATCTTGTAAATAGAAAATAGAAATTTTGGCAAATTACACATATGCAGGCTATCCTGTGAGCTACAAGCAATTAAAAACAGCGAAAATCGCAGTTTCTCGCAACAATTGATCAAAACATGACTGTAACAAAACTGGAGTTTAAATTTTCTTTATAGGTTCGCATAAAACAGTTATTTTGTTTCCGTTACAATCAATTGCAACTTTTGCAAAAAATTCGTTTCGATATTTTGTAGTAAACTGGTCCCTCCAATATCTAAAAAAAAGAAAAAAATTCAGGTCATTTGGTGGAATTTTAAAACTGTTATTCCTTTTTAAACAATGTCTGAATATTTTAACGAATAACTGTACGCAAAAGTCCAAAATTCCTGTTCGCGTAAACACCCGCAGACTAATTATTGGTTTACGGCATACTGCCAATTAAAGTACGTTCGGCACAGCCAGAATGCGTTACAAGAAAGCGGAGAAAGTCGATATGGTTTCCATTCACGGTGAATGTCACCAAACTATGGGAGAACCAGCGTGTTTGTGTGCCAAAAGAAATCGAGACGCTTGAACTTGAACGCTTATTTTAACAGCGAGGAATACAAGTACAGTGGATCACCCTGTCGTGTAGGATAGCTCTCTCCCTCTCTCTCTCTCTCTCTCTCTCTCTCTCTCTCGAGGTAAATTATTCTGTGTTGACCTTCAAGGTCCTTCAGTGACCTTGAATTACATTCGCTCATAAGCCATGGTAGTAACACCTTTGGGACAAATGTTATTACTAGCTACATTCTGGGAAAATAAGATATTTTCTCAAGTCTTGTATTAAAATCTGATTGCGATGCATATTTTACATTTTATTAGTTTTTGAATATTGTACATATATATATCGAATATTGTCCACAATACTGACTTCGACAGTATTTTGCAAATGCAAATGAATAAAAAAGTTAAAAAAACGAGGGTTTTTAATTTTTTTCTTTTCATTCCAAGTAATAGCAGAATTTAAAAAAAAGCTTTTAGTCATCGTCTAGTAGACTAGTTCCCTGTCATCTAAAAAAATTCAAGTCATTTAGTTCAATTTTGAAAAAGTTATTGCGTTTTAAAAGGTGTACGAACACTTTTGTGAGGCACTGTACGTCTCTCAGTTATACACTCATACACGAAAGTATTCTACGTCATATATTTAAATAAGAAACTCATGTTTTCAACTTTTTTATCTGAGCCTATAAGGAAAATTTAAAAAATGCATTTTGTAGATCTCGGTAACTATATAAATTATGAAAATTTCACCGAAATCGGTTGATCTTGACAGAAACTACAAGCAATTAAAGATTACGAAAATCGCAATTTTTTACAAATTTCCATCAAAAACAGGTAATTTCTACATTTTTCAGTGGCTATAGTTTGACTATGTGTCAGCCGATTTCAATGCAATTTTCAAACTCAGATAAAAAAGATGAAAAGACGAAAGTTTATTTCACATGTTTATAATTCCAAATAATAGCAAAATTTAAAAAAAATGTATTTTAGTCATTGTACAGTGAACTAATTCTTCTAACATTGACAAAAAGATTTAAGTTATTTAGACCAATTTTAGAAAAGTTATACCGTTTTAAATGGTGTCTGGACACTTTTGCTCGTCACTATGTATAAATTCGAAAAACAAGAACGAAAACTATTTCGAAATCAACCTAATAATCGAAACATATCTCCTACAAGGGACAAAAAAAAGATTAAGCATCTTCTTTAATTACAGTTTCAGTTTAGAATTTAATTATCGTGATTTTAACTGGAATATAAAATGCATGATTAACATTTGACATTTAATTTAACGAGGACTCGATGCGAAATTTCCATTAAAAATGTCGTCGACGCGGTCATATCATCAAACGGATATTTAAATTTCTGTGTATTTTACAGCCATGTAAAAATCCTGAGAGCGGAATAATCGGCAAGTGTTGTCGGGACCCAAATTACGTGGATCCGTGGCCAGCAGGAAATCTTCCGGCAAATTATACCGGCGGCTTCGACGAGCAAGGTTTCCCAACGTTTTTGAACATTGCCAAAGTGAGACCCCCGATTACAAAAGTGCCGTCGATTCAGACAACCCCGAGACCCGTTGTCCAAACGCACAGACCCACACCTGTGGAGGAGCAATCGATACAACCGGACCACTCTGACATTTCCTCGGAATTTCTAATTCCGCCACCCGAGACCCCTCCAGAAACTGGAAACATCGTCGACAGTTCGAATGTTGTCGAAACGAAAGAAAAATGCGGCATTAGACACAAGGTAATTGAACAACTTATTCAAATCAGCCGCCAATAATTGAAAGTGAAAAGAGTAAAGTGTTTCGATGATCTGGCAACAAGAATGTTTAAAAATTTTTCAAGGATTTGATGAGCAAAACTGCTTCAACGAAGCTGTAGATTTCATATTATATGTTAATTTATTCTTTTGCAGATTACATTCATCCTTTTGCAAATAAAATTCATCTTTTTATAAATTAAATTCATGTCACTGAAAGATATAATTCATCTTCTTTGCAAATAAAATTTTATCCTTTTTGTAAATTAAATTCTTCCATCTGCAAATCAAACTCTCCTTGAGGTCGTTTCAAGAAACAAATTACACAAATATTACTTCAAATTCAAATATTTCCTTTTACACTTGCAGCAAAATGTAGTAAGATTGTAAGCTTTCTTAGTAGTTTTATATGGATGAAAATAAGTTGACAACATTTTTAAATTCTTTTAATGCTTATACTATTTTGTGTTTCCTTTGTACATTTTTGTCACATATTGCATGGAATCTGCTTGGACAATGTAAGCATCCACAATAGCTAGGAACTGTGATACCATTGCTGGTCATACAAGACATATTTTTTACTACCGTATTCTTCAGTGATGAATCCAATTCAAGTTTATTAAAAAATTAAATTCTGTATCAGAAATATTATTTTGGTGGATGTTATTAATCATACCGTTGCAACTATTGTTATCACAGGTTTTCATACTTATTATATAAATGTGTAAATTTACGACAGTAAGAGAACCATTATACGTTTTATACCTAAAATTAATCCATTTGTAGATCATATTCATCTTTTTTCACTCCAAATTAATCCTTTTGCAAATTATATTCACATTTTTAAAAATCAAATTTACCATTCTTCACCCTGTCACAATCCAATTCACCCTTGTACAAATCAAGTTCTTTAACTTTGTTTTCTTATACTATTGTAATAAAATCAAAATCCAATATTAATTTCTCCTGAAATTTCTGAATTTATTATATGTTCCAAAAAGAATGAAATTAAAATACATATTTAATGGTAAACACATCCTTATAATCAACTAAAAATATGTATGCATTTAATGGCAAATGTAGCTTTATAATTGATGGCGCAGTGTAAGGTTATAGTAAATATATTTAATATAATACAAAGAAACTACAAATGAATATATACATAGAAAATACAACAACACATGAATACAGTTTATAACAAAGCTACAGAACAAACAATAACGCACAAAAACGATACGTAGCATGGCACAACGTGGCTACGATCAACACGTTAGGTTAGAAGGGCACATAACAGCAGCGCCGCTCTACGATAGGCTCCACACCTACTTGAAACGCGAGTTACATATAATCTACTTCAATAATAAACTCAGAATACTTATTTCATAGTAAACAAATCTGTAATAAGCATAAAATACTTATCTACTAGGGAACACAAATTTAAAATGAGCCTAAATTACTTATTTAATATATCTTAATCTATGTACAATAGTGTCCTCATAACGAGCGATTTTTATCTCTTCATTCTGAGCGCGTTTATCCCCACCATTTTAATGCGCATCCAGCTTCACGCAGTTGATTTAGAATGAGAACGGGAGATGATCGAGAGAGACAGAACGAAACCAGCGAAACCAGAACTTTACCGTGCTTGCGGTCTCACTCTTTTCGCGCATCCGTATCCTTGTTACGCCAATTGAAACACGCGGCGCGATATTCGACCTGTTATTTTTGCTCCGTAGGATTCTTGACCACACAGTCCAGCGTATTTGCTAATGTCTTGAAACGGCGACCATTTCTACAGTTATTAAAATTTTCGAAAACCCGGAAGCTACATTTTAGATAATACTTTTTAATATATGAATCTAGAAAATTTTGTTAATTCAGCCATCCCAGCACTTTTCAACTGGAACGGCCAGCAATCAATGCTCTACTCTACGAAAAGGATTTTCGTAATTTTATACGATTTTTACTTTTAAAAATTTGGAAAATAAAGCTGAATCTTGCATTCATATTCTCTTAGAAAGATTACATATTTAATTTAGTAATTATCTACAAAAACATTCTCAAACTCAGAAATTTAGAAAACTAGTGTTAAGAATGATTGAAAATTGGACAAATTTACGGGCGAAAAAGATTTAAAAAGCTATATGAAACAATTCCAAAACGTCTAGTAGAAATTTTAATCCGCAATTTACAACGAAATTAAGGATATCAAGAAATTACTGTGTTGTTTGGAACAATTCGGGCATTGTACAATTATTTAAGTCATAAAGCGGTAATAAATTTGTTAACTGTTCTTATTTTAAGTAGTTTCATGGGGATATGTTTATACGAAAACATAGCAGTCTATTAAATAGTCTATTAAATACAGAATACAAAATTATTAAGGTTGACTTTTAATAGAAAAAATGTTCAAAATGTTGTCCATGACGATTAATGTAAGCGTATAGCCGATTAAGCAATGCGAGTGATGCATGTGTAAATGTTTCAAATTTTGCCAAGTTAACCTCATATTTTGGGGAAAAAGGAAAATAGAAAAAAACTAATTGTTGCCGTGTATGCTCCTCTCTATATCAAACAACTTTCGTTGGAAACATCTTTTTTCTACAACATGTACTTTAGAAGAAAAATTAAAGTGGAAGAGTTAAATGACTCACCCTGTATATTTGGACGTACATATGTACTTTCTTCCAACTCGTCACGTACCCATGTACAGTGAACAATATTTCCATGGAAGCAGCATCGTTTCTAATAGAAATATCAAAACATTTTTTAATATAATGGAAGGAATGCTAGGAAATCATTAAGGAAAAATAAAAAGTATACACTACTGTACAGAAGTAAAAAGAAAGAATATTCAAGGTTATTCAAAGGTTACGATGTTATAGTTTGTTGAATTCGTCTTGAGGTCTGCTACAACGATACATTATCGTAATAGTAATATATTTATAGTAATATATACTTATTACTCGGTACATACTTCCTTGAACCACAAGATCAAATATTACACATCACGATATAAAAATTCAAGGTGATCTTAACACGTAGATAAAAAAGCGGATTATTCAAAATTTAATTATTACACGGCGTGTCCCACTTGATATCACACAACTTCCGTCTGAAAATTTGTTTGATTCGATAAGTAATTTTCCAATCACCCTTATACCCTGTGTATATTATTAGTGGACTACAGATGTTTATGCAGAATTAAAATTGTTTGCTTCGGTTCCAAGGAATATAAACTGAATAGGAAGTTCTTTATTTCCTTAATAATTTTTATGAATAAAAAGTAACTCATTGTCATTTTTAAATTCTTTTAATGTTTCTGCTATTTTAAATTGCAACTACACAATTTTGCTGCAAATGCATAAAATCAACAGTCTAATTGTTAGAGTAAAGGAAACGGTATTGTCTTTGTTGAACCCATGAAGCCTATTATGTGCACAATCAGAGGACAATCGGTCGTGGATAATTGCGTGGGTATTTTACACATGATCCTTCAATTTTGGTAAAACTTTTTACTTCAAAAATTGTCCATCAAATCAAGTATGAAAATCGAATAATAGTAATAATCTGAAATATTACAATTGCTTCGTTAATTTTTTATTACAGAATCCAGAGACGAGCGATTCTCGAACAGTTTTCGGCGAAATCCCGTGGCAAGCCATGGTACTGCAGTCGAAAGATAGGAAAATTCTTTGTTCCGGTGCACTGGTCAGCACTCACGACGTGCTAACTGCGGCCAACTGCATTGACACGTAAGGACACGTTCGTATATCTAATCAATACGATTATAGTTTTCACAGAATTTCATTTCAATTTCTTTATAATCTCTGCAACTAACTCTTTGTTAGAATCAAAATATAAAAAAAATTACAAAAATAATTTATACAGAATTAAAAGTTATATCGTTCTATAATTTTGGTGGCTGTAAAGAGAAACCTTTAAACTGCGCGAAACAATTTTTTTAGTCGAATTTTTTACTTGTTAAATAGTGATCCAGTCTTATACTCGTCTTCAATGGTGTAGCCATGGTGTAGCATCTATGACAGACACCAGAAAGCAACAAATTAAAAATTTTCTTGAACTTAAATAATTTTAGCTGGGATCGAACCTATTTTAAATAAAAAATTTGACAAACTAAACAAATTCTATCGTTTATAAGCAAATTTTACTTTTTTTCTGGTATACAATTTCAGTTTAAAAGCGTTCTTTAACCTTTTAGGTACGGCTGAATTCTGCGCGAGGCTATTTCTCTGGACGGCAGAGTCTGATATGTACTGTACAGAGTCTGATACTGTATATTCTGCCTGCATATACAGGGTGTCCCAAAAATGTCTCGCAATCTGAAAGTGGCGGGTTCCTCAGGCCATTTGAAGCAACTTTTTCCTTTACAAAAATGTTCTCTGAGGCACCGTTAACGAGTTATTAACGAAAAACAGTGACCAATGAGAAGCGAGCTCAGCTGGCGCGAGGCGATCGAGCCAATGAGCAGAACTGGGCTTCGTGCGCTGGTTGGCTGGGCCGCCTCGCGTCAGCCGTACTCGATTCTTATTGCTCACTGTTTTTCGTTAATAAATCGTTAATGGTGCCTCGGAGAAAATTTTTGTAAAGAAAGAAGTTGCTTCAAATGATCCGAGGAACCCGCCATTTTTGGATGGCGAGACATTTTTGGAACACCCTGTAGACTGTTGTAAATCGATGTGAAGACGATTATTTGATTCAAACGATGAGCGAGTGAGCTACTAGAGCAAGCCACTATAGTGGCGCGTCGTCCAGAGAGATGACATCCGCGAAAGCCACTATAGTGGCGTGTCGTTCTGAAAGATGACATCCGCGAAAACCACTATAGTGGCGTGTCGTTCTAAAAGATGATATCCACGGAAGCCACTATAGTAGCGCGTCGTGCCTAAAAGGATAAAAGTATCGTAAATGATAAAACTTCGTTTCAAGTCAATTAGTCGATTAGTTTTTGAGATATCTCGCCTGCCAATTTAAAAAACACGGTATCGAGAAAAGCGCGTTTAAAGTTTTCAGTAAGGTTTCAAGATATTTATAGTTTAAAATTCGATGTCAAAACTTAGTCCGCTATTTCAGGGCCGTAAAGTAAAAACTTACGACTAAAAAATTGACAGAGCACATTTTTGATATATTGTACTATCTTGATTTATGCAAAAAAGAAATCAATTTTTTGACCCGCTACACAAGAATCCCACCTTAATACATCGCGTCTTTCATATTCTTGTGTTCTTAAATAAGTTCGCCTAATTTAATATAATTATTATGGGCGCTAGTGTGGTGGAAAACATGTTAAACACTCACAAGATAATATATATATATATATATATATATATATATATATATATATATATATAGGTTTTATGGACTGATCTTAATGAAACACACGGGAAACACAGTTCAACAACGAAAATTGCGATTTTTAATAAGATATTTAATTGTATAATGAAATTTCTGAAAAATTAGTTGTGTACAGTTTGAACTTCAATCAATTTACTAAGTGCACGATTTTCTTTTGCGGTTTCTTGTATTATTTCTCATGGGATATACAGACTAAGTTTGGTATTAAGTACTTCTGATACCTCGTGCACTGAAGTTTAATTTGTGGGGAACTGGTTCACGAACACAATTTTATACAGGGTGTCTCAAAATTATATTACTTCCGGGAAATGAGGAGTTCCTGAGGTCATTTGAAGTAACTTCTTTCTTAGCGCAAATGTAATCCGCAGCTTTGTTTACGAGTTATTAACAAAAAACACTGTACAATGAGAGACAAACTCGGTTGACGCAAGGCGTCTGAGCCAATGAGCGGGACTGTGCTTTTCGTTCGCTCGTTGGCTCGGCCACCTCGCGCTAGCCGAGCTCGCCTCTCATTGGTTACCGTTTTTCGTTAATAACTTGTAAACAAAGCCACGGATTGCATTTGCTCTAAAGAAAAAGTTACTTCAAATTACCTGAGCAATCACTCCTTTCAGGGAATTAAGATAATTATAGGTCATGTGTATGAGACACATATTAGCAAAGCATGTAATATATGTTTATAATGGTAACATGTTATACAAATGGCTTCTTTAAGGATAGATTTTAGCTTGACACATTAAAGATGTTACCATCTTTATGCTATTACGAAGCACGAAAATTCGTCAACTTTGACGTTCTGTATGTCAGTAATCAAACACGATATTTGAACATTTCAAACGTTAGTGCTCTGAATTGTATACATCACATATACTGTTGCAGCTTTTTGCTACTATACAGGGTAAATCATTAAAGCTGTTACAAACCTATATCTCCGTTATTCTTGGCGATATTCAAAAATGCTAGATAAATAGATTGTATGGTTCACACAGACACATGTTGCAGTGGTAATAATTTCTTTTTAAAGGTCATATTTTTCGAGATTTCAAGGTCATCGATGATATTTTAAATAAGATTACATATTTATATCATTATACCATGATAGCTAAAATCAAGACGAATCCAATGACCTATAGTAACACGACCTTCGCGTGACCTTAAGCCGGTCAAGCATCGCATTGCCCCCTCGCGATTTAAATTGTCGCGCCAAAGTCAGCTGCGACTTGAATTAAAAATACGCAGAATTAAAAAAATATGCAGAAGTCAATGGAAATAATTTTGAACATTTATTCAGATAAATTTTTCATTGTTGATCTCTCTGTTGTAGCTATTTCAGCATCCGTGATCATTTCTAAATGTTTTAAGTTTAATTTATTCGTACTCAGAGTCACGTGAAGGTCATGTTATCATAGACCATTTAAAAAAAAACATCAATGACATTGGAATCCCGAAAAATAAAATCTTCAAACCATGCAATCTGTTCCTCTGGCATTTTTGGCTATCGTTAACGGTAACGGAGATATTCCTTTGTAACAGCTTTACTGAATCACGCTGTATACTTTGAAAATTACATTTTGACCAACTTTTTCGGAAATCTTTAAAAAAACTGTATCTTTAAAAAACTCAAAACGTTCGATCCAATTTTAAAAACGTTATTACCTTTCGAAGGCTGCACAGTGACTTTTTCAACCGACTGTACATGGAGAAATTATCGTAAAAAACAACATACACAGGGTGTCTTATTTTAATCTCGCAAAGAATTCTCAAAGCATTCGCTCACTGACAAAAATGTTTCAAATGGAATTCGCCCTGCTTCGAGATAGTCATGAATCTTGTACAGTAAATTCTCCCTAATTTTCCTTCAGCTTGTAAACAAAAATGGACAATTTCGGAAGAGAAGATGCGATTATTCGAGCCTTGCGGCTCATTTTTATAGTTACCGATTGTCAATAATTATTAAAACGAGGCACAAGACTCGAATAATCGTATCTCCTCTTCCCAAATTGTCCATTTTTATTTACAAGCTGAAGGACAATTGGGGAGAATTTACTGTGTAAGTAATTTTACCCGCAAGATTTTAAACGTAATCTTTGCATTACCATCTCAAAGATACCTTTGTGTTCAAACTAACCTAATGTTCGTTTAAAACTGATTTGCGTTAAACGTTCTTGAAATTGTATTCGGAAGGACTGCACACAATTATCCGACAGCTGATAAGCTTCTTTCATAAAATCCTATTAGAACCGTGTAAAAATAATAAAATCAAAGGAAATTCAACTTTTACTCTACAAGGTGAAACTATAATTTTCGAATAGAATAAATGATTGTATCGATGTCCAAGGCTGTCGTTTTGGATAAAGTAGATACGGAACAACTTCAAGGCCGTTTAACAAATATATTACTCAAACGGCAACAAATGGGAAAGGGCTGCAAACATTGCTGAACGAAAATATATAACTTCTTCACCTTGAGATCTTGGCAACATTTTCACCTAAATTCTAAACTGACGTCCTTCATAAGACGTCTCTCTTGAAACAGAATTGATTCGATGTGAAACATTTCTCCGAGTAAGGAGTAAATACGATAGAAAAGTACGTGGTTTAGTTCGAATGAGACACCCGGTGTAACAAATGATAAGATTATTTCCGATGAAAAGATAAATCGACGATGTCGAATGCTGTTCTTCGTGCGAGGATTTATTTAGTGAAGTATCGTATCAAGTTATCTTTGTCTGTATATACAATACGAATTTTCTTTGGTATTTTTGGAACACGGAATCCGAGTAGCTTGTTTCGAAAAAGAACAGTGTATCCCATATCAGGACAACTCACTATAGAGATCGATTTATGAATCATCAAGTTTTCCTTTAAATTTGCAACAATATGCAAAAACTCATCGTTGAACTGTCTACGGAAGATGTTCTACAATGTGCATTGAACATCTGTGCACACAATTCAAGTGCTCGATCACGTTCGTTGCAAGAAAGGAATGCGTTACATTAATAATTGATATGTGTCACCGAAGGGGGGCTATCGGAGGATGATAAAGCCGATACTGCGCACCGTATCGCATTTCAACCATTAACCCCTTAACGCGCAGAAACGTATTAACACGGGCGTGCAAAACCGGCCAAAATGTGCAGACCCGTATATATACGGTCGGCGTCGCAACTTATGTCGCTAAAATGTTCAGATTCGAATATATCCGGGCAGCAAAAATAACTTAATAAAAACCAAGGAAAACATTCAATTTATTGATATTCATCGTGTAATTCTGTATTGTAAGCTGTAAAGTTTGTTTATTTGGGATTATAAAATATGGCCTTTTAGGGTGACACTTATAAGCATCTCTGACCTGGTAATTGTTTCTATCTATCTATATCCATTATTGCGTATCTAATTAGCGTTGGCACTTTTGTGAGTTTTGTTATGACTAATTTATTTATTACTCTCCAGTTATCTCCGATCTCTTTCTATTTTTTGCTTATTCAGGAATAAAATATGCACTTTTAGGATGGCACTTATGAACATTTAGTGTATTATTCGTGAGCAAGTCGTGAAGTAAAGTAGACGTTATCAAAATGAATTTCTTCAAAGACAATTGTTTTTTATTTTTTACAAATATTATTAGTGTCAACATATAAAAACGTTTTTGTTTTATGGTGTATTTTTATAGAGAGTAAATTGGATTTTTAATGTATAAAAGGTATGTTTTCTAATGTTGAAATAAGGAATGTTGGGCTATGTGCTGCACCTTGTTTTGAAATTTACCATACAAAAGAAAAATTTGAATAGTTTTAGTTTATTATATATTTTTCAGCTAATAAATATTATTATTATATTATTACAAATTTAGGTAAAATTAAATATTTTTCAGTTTTTTTTTCGTCTCCTCCTTCCCCTTCAAAATAGTAACTGGTAATTGAAAAACAGTACGATGGGTACAAAATTCGATCTGCAATGCGATTCAATATTCACTATAATTATTTATCCACTATTTTTATTGAATTTTTAGTAATTTTTGCATTTTTTTTACATATTTATTGAAATTAAGGTCCAAATATGTATTTTCTTAGATAAAAAAAATTGATTTTTTTGGTCGATTTTTTTTTTTAAATTGTGCATTAAGGGGTTAAAGATCACTGTTCGAAATGTTTTGGATATAAAGTTTTACGTATTTTAACTTTTTTTCATAGTGTAATAACAGGTGGCGGATATGTAGCCTTTTTTATTCGAGTAACTTTCATTTCCATTGAGATATTTTGCGTAATTTTCATTATAGAAATTTTACATAATACAGTGATGTGAATAATTACAGACTCAAAGTAACTTTCACATTTGTTCGTAATATTTAAACGAAAACTTAACAAAGCACCATATTTGTATACTTCTATATTACAATTAATAAAAGCTTTCTTTTTGTTTTTGACTAAAAACACTATAAATAGTTTCTTTTAACTGTACCAACCTATATATTTAAAAAAAACTTAAAAAGACATTATATTTGTATATTTCTATATTAGAAATAATAGCAAATAGAAATATACAAATACGATATTTTGTTAAGTTTTTGTTTAAATGTCATTAACAACGTAAAAGTTATTTTCAGTCGGTAATTATGCACAGCACTGTTACATAATAATACTGTACATAATATGTGTAATATTGTGCTACAAAGACGAGAAAAAATGTGTCAATTTCCAAATATTTGGTACAAATCTCTCAAAAATGTGTTAAACTCTTTTGAATTTGTAGAAAAGAAAAAAAGTAGCTTTCCACTCTGCTTTGCAACGAAAAAGGAGTTTCGAAAAAAATTAGATTAAAAGGCTGTTCAGTAGAGGCTTTACTCTACGAAATGAGTCCAGTTAGACTTTTGTATGATTTTTTGTACACAAAGTTATGACAGATCAAATATCGTCAGTTTCTACGATCCAAAAGTGAATCCTGAATATTTAGCATAGTGTAAATTGGTTTTCTTCAGAGAATTGTTTACAACAGCTTCGATCAAAAGATTTGGGTTTTCTATGAACTCTTTAATAACATGAAACAAAGATACTGTGCAAAAAGATTATGCCTTTTCGAGGAATCAGATATATAGAGAATTATTAAAAAAATTTAGACAGATTCTGTAACAAAAACTTGTTCATTATCGAAGTTGGAGCTATTAAACGTGAAATGTATTTGAAATTCTTAAAGAAAGGTCATATAATTTAAAGATTTTTATTTTCGGTTCCCAATAGCGATTTGAATGGCAATTCCAATTTACAGTAGTCATCAATAGACTGCGGATCTTTATGTAAAATGAAAATTGTCTACATTAATCACAAGTTGCAAATAACATAATACATAGTACCTTTAAGTCTTTCTACGCTTTTGATTATCTCACACATCCATTTTGTCATAAATACATAAAGTGGTTTCAATCGGCCAGAACAGTTAGACACAGCAAAATTTAATTTATTTGTCTCTAAAAGTAATCGATAAAAGAAATTGTGTTTTATTAAATGATAACCAATTGTATAATTAGATGTGAATATACAATTATATAATTATATTAATTAATATGATTTGGCACAGTGTAGACCACGGATTTATACAGGTGTCCAAAATAGGGTTTCTGTAATTGCCACATTAGCACATTATTTTCGTTATGTATATAAAATATATTTCTTTTCTGTATCTCCCTAAATAAACCGTCGGAAGCAAAAGCTTATGCAATACGAAAAAAGATTGTATTTATTGTATAGCGCGACAAGAAAGCACCTTTGTGTTTACATTCGCCCTCTTATTAGCTGCCCCACTGTTACAACTAGTAAGAGGGGGAATGTAAACATAAAGGAGACTTCTTGTCGCGTGTAGGCTATAGGTCTATCGTCATGAATGAACTGTATAGTTTTTATTCAAATTTGATTTTAATTGATATTAATTTGAACTAACAGTTCTACTAATCGCACTGCTAAAACATAAATTGCAGCTATAATGCCGAAATTTTAGTAGGTCAAATGAAATCAAAACTATCTTTTTCGTTATCGATAACTAATTTAATACGATATCGAATTACGATTTCTCTTATTTATAACTGTTATGAGTATTCGAGATAGAATTTTTCGCATACAGCAATAATGGATCATGATATCAAATTATTAACAACCGCTATACAGCCAATTCATCGTCAGTTGTATCGAAAATTGAGGTCAGATCAGTGAAACAGTACATTTTTTAAATGGTTGAATTTTTAATTTTACCTCAAGAGTATAAAAAAAGGTTAAATTATAGAACGATTACTTCCTCTTCGATTTTGATGGACGTTGGATACGTTATAAAACTCAATATTCTGTGCATGTCGCGGTAGTGTGCATGCGTGAGCCAGCGGCCACTGCTCCCAAAAGTTACCCAAAATCGGTAAATGAGGGGTTCCTGAGATCATTTGAAGTAACTTTGTCCTTGGCGCAAATGCAATTTGCGGTTTTGTTTACAAGTTATTAACGAAAAACAGTAACCAACGAGCGGAACTGGGCCTCAAACGCTCGTTGGCTCGGCCACTATGTGCCGACTGAGCTCGCCTCTCATTGGTCACTGTTTTTCGTTAATAACTCGTAAACAAAGCTGCGGATTGCATTTGTGCTAAGGAAAAAGTTACTTCAAATGACCTCAGGAATCCCTCATTTCCCGATTTTGATTAACTTTTGGGACACCCTGTACACATATACGTTGCGTTGATTGAGAAGAAATCCGGAATTTCTCATGAATTTTTCCTCCGGAATATTTTTATACAACTAATAATAATTTTAATACTTAAGTGTTCCCATTTAAATGTTCCATCCTTTATATTTCGTATTTTATTTTAAACTTCCATATACGTATGTATATCAATCGGATTAATTGGCCAATCGTTTATTCGGCTAGGGATGCAGTCTCACGGGAGGGAGTCTATTGTATAAGCATACCGACAGTATTAACTTATAACACTGTTATTACAAAAATTTTGCTTCGGTTGGGTAATAAAACGTACTGTGAAGTACGTTATAATAAGTGCTAAAATATTTACAATATATTTTTATGGTATTTTTGTCCAGTATGGTACCGAACGATGTAGCGATAAAATTGGGCGAATGGAAGCTGGGATACGAACTCCAGCACGAGGAACCGCTTCCTTTCGAAATCCTGAACGTATCATCCATCAGTATGCACCCCGGTTACACGAGAGGACACGGAAAGCATGACCTCGCAATTCTGCATCTTGAAACCCCAGCTATCCTCGATCATCACGTGAATCCGCTTTGCTTGCCACAAACGAATCAACTGCAAGCGAATAAGTCGTGCATTGCCACCGGTTGGGGAAAATCAATACTTCAAGGTAAATAATAGTTGGTTAAGCATTTCACTACTCGACAAAAACAGTGTTCTGTTCATGAACTTTTTCTAGCATGATGTATTTTTTATATATTTTGACAAATATTCAGTTTAAGGGAGTCACCTCTAATTTCAATATCCTTGAAATATGCTCTCAAAGTCAACATTTTGAACGATATATTCCTATATATATGTATACAGGGTGTTCCAAAATTGTATTACTTTCGAAAAGTGAAGGATCCCCGATTTGAAATAACTTTTTCTTTCAAAACGCAATCCACGGTTATTGGATTTGAAACACTGACCAATGAGGGGCGAGCTCTGGGCTGGCACGTGGTGGCCAAGCCAATGAGCGGTTAAAGCTTAGTTTCGTTGATTGGTTCGGCTACCTTGTTCCAGCCGAGCTCGCCTCTCATTCCTCAGTGTTTTTCATTAATAACTCATAAACAAAACCACGGATTGCATTATCACTAAGGAAATTGTTACTCCAAACGACCTCAGGAACCCCTCATTTTCCGGAAGTAATATAATTTTGGGACACACTGTAGATATAATGGTTGATCTTTTTCAATTCTTGAGATATTCGTAATAAAGTTAAAGTTCGAGACCTAATCCAAACCTAATCCAATCCTAACCTGGATCTAACCAAGCTATAACGTCTCAGAGTTTTGTTGCACAAGTCCCAAATAGCACACTATCATATTATTGCTATAAAGAAAACACTATTATATTATTGTTATAAGGAAAAAATAAAATATTATTGTTATATTATTATTATTATTATTTAATTAAGCTACGTTTAGACTAGGGTTAGGATTATTAGGTCTGGAATAGATATAGGTTACATCTGAATTAGGTCTGGGCTAAGTCTGGGATATGTCTGGGCTAGGTTCAGATTTGGTTTGGAACAAAATAAAATAATTACAAATAATTACAACACCTGTGGGCGACTCGCGTGTGCACTCGATATCAAAACACCGCGATTCTAAAAATCCCTCAGGTTGTAAGGCCGATGATGCTAAAGCGATGGAATTGTTCGTCTAATTAAAGAGAAATAGCTGTTTTGGCGAATCTTAACCTTGAAAATTGAATTTGGGGCACTCTAAAAGACACTCAACTCGATACTCGATACTCGATAAGACTGCGGTAGACGGTTGATTAGAAGACTAGCGTGAGCTGGAGTCGATTAGAGCAGACTAAGACTGACTACGATTCAGAGATAGATTGAAGCAGACTGATATGAAGTGAATTGATTTCGAGTTTTTATACTGTTCGAAGACAGAGAACTAAAAACTTTTACTTTGCATAAAAATCCACAGCATAATAATTACAGTATCTGTCAAGCTTCGAGATGTCTGGTTTTTTAAATATTACATTCGTCATTTTCGATTTTACGTACTGTTTTTTCAACGGATAATAGCCAATTATAATTAATCCGCTAATTTGGGCCTCTAGCTGTTTGAAAAAATCCTGTTACGACATTAAATTATATGAAAATGCAGAAAAGAATAACTTCGCATAACAAAATCTTTTCTTTCCTTGGATCATGCGAGTTAAAAACGCATAGAAAAAGAAACGTTTTATATATAAATTGATGATCTATATTTTTGTATTATATTTACCTATCAGCATGTAAGATTCAGACGGAGGTATAAATTTATATACAAAACTGGGACAGGCGCAGAAACTGGGACATCTATCCTAATATATAATTAGGAGTGTGTACATATATGTCTAAATGCAAATAAATTGTATAAAGTTTGGATATGAACAACTCATAATTAAAATGGAAGGTAACAAATTTTGTATTTTTATGATGAAAAGTATTATATATTAAAGTATACCATTGAAAAGTATACACTGACTTACCAAGCACGTCTAAACATTGTGGGCGATGATTTTGTTTTCCCATACCTTAATGAAATTTTGTCAATTAAATCAAAAATTATTTTTCCTCAGGAACACCTGAGGTGCTTCAAGCATTTAGGTC